>NW_027040481.1:114393-266893 GCF_034236695.1 Oncorhynchus nerka
CAAGACGCAAGATTTCATCTGGAGAGAGAGGGGAGAAAGAGGTCAGAGCACAGGGTAGGGCAGTGTGAGCAGAACCAGCGGTGTCGTTGACTTAGCAAACGAGGATCGGATGTCGTCGACCTTCTTTTCAAAATGGTTGACGAAGTCATCTGCAGAGAGGAGGAGGGGGAGGGGGAGGAGGATTCAGGAGGGAGGAGAAGGTTGCAAAGAGCTTCCTAGGGTTAGAGGCAGATGCTTGGAATTTAGAGTGGTAGAAAGTGGCTTTAGCAGCAGAGAGAGAAGAGGAAAATGTAGAGAGGAGGGAGTGAAAGGATGCCAGGTCCGCAGGGAGGCGAGTTTTCTCCATTTCCGCTCGGCTGCCCGGAGCCCTGTTCTGTGAGCTCGCAATGAGTCGCTCGAGCCACGGAGCGGGAGGGGAGGACCGAGCCGGCCTGGAGGATAGGGGACATAGAGAGTCAAAGGATGCAGAAAGGGAGGAGAGGAGGGTTGAGGAGGCAGAATCAGGAGATAGGTTGGAGAAGGTTTGAGCAGAGGGAAGAGATGATAGGATGGAAGAGGAGAGAGTAGCGGGGAGAGAGAGCGAAGGTTGGGACGGCGCGATACCATCCGAGTAGGGGCAGTGTGGGAAGTGTTGGATGAGAGCGAGAGGGAAAAGGATACAAGGTAGTGGTCGGAGACTTGGAGGGGAGTTGCAACGAGGTTAGTGGAAGAACAGCATCTAGTAAAGATGAGGTCGAGCGTATTTCCTGCCTTGTGAGTAGGGGGAAGGTGAGAGGGTGAGGTCAAAAGAGGAGAGGAGTGGAAAGAAGGAGGCAGAGAGGAATGAGTCAAAGGTAGGCGTGGGGAGGTTAAAGTCGCCCAGAACTGTGAGAGGTGAGCCGTCCTCAGGAAAGGAGCTTATCAAGGCATCAAGCTCATTGATGAACTCTCCGAGGAACCTGGAGGGCGATAAATGATAAGGATGTTAAGCTTGAAAGGGCTGGTAACTGTGACAGCATGGAATTCAAAGGAGGCGATAGACAGATGGGTAAGGGAGAAAGAGAGAATGACCACTTGGGAGAGATGAGGATCCCGGTGCCACCACCCCGCTGACCAGAAGCTCTCGGGGTGTGCGAGAACACGTGGGCAGACGAAGAGAGAGCAGTAGGAGTAGCAGTGTTGTCTGTGGTGATCCATGTTTCCGTCAGTGCCAAGAAGTCGAGGGACTGGAGGGAGACATAGGCGGAGATGAACTCTGCCTTGTTGGCCGCAGATCGGCAGTTCCAGAGGCTACCGGAGACCTGGAACTCCACGTGGGTCGTGCGCGCTGGGACCACCAGATTAGGGTGGCCGCGGCCACGCGGTGTGGAGCGTTTGTATGGTCTGTGCAGAGAGGAGAGAACAGGGATAGACAGACACATAGTTGACAGGCTACACAAGAGGCTACGCTAATGCAAAGGAGATTGGAATGACAAGTGGACTACACGTCACGAGTGTTCAGAAAGTTAAGCTTACGTAGCAAGAATCTTATTGACTAAAATGATTAAAATGATACAGTACTGCTGAAGTAGGCTAGCTGGCAGAGGCTGCGTTGTTGACTATGTAGGCTAGCTGGCATTGGCTGCGTTGTTGACACTACACTAATCAAGTCGTTCCGTTGAGTGTAATAGTTTCTACTGTGCTGCTATTCGGGGCTAGCTGGCTAGCTAGCAGTGTTGATTACGTTACGTTGCGTTAAAAGAACGACAATAGCTGGCTAGCTAACCTAGGAAATCGCTCTAGACTACACAATTATCTTTGATACAAAGACGGCTATGTAGCTAGCTATGTAGCTAGCTACGATCAAACAAATCAAGCCGTTGTACTGTAATGAAATGAAATGAAAAATGTGATACTACCTGTGGAGCGAAGCGAAATGCGACCGGATTGTTGAGTGCAGAAGTTCTGTTCGGTAGACGTTGGCTAGCTGTTGGCTAGCTAGCAGAGTCTCCTATGTTAAGGACGACATAAAACTACACACTCTAAACTACACAATTATCTTGGGTACGAAGACAGCAAAGACAACTATGTAGCTAGCTAACACTACACTAATCAAGTCGTTCAGTTGAGTGTAATAGTTGTGCTGCTAATCGGTAGACGGTGGACTAGCTAACGGTGGACGTTAGCTAGCTGGCTAGCTGCAGGGCAGTGTAGACTGCGTTAGGACGACGAAATACGATAATTATGCAATTATCTATGATACAAAGACGGCTATGTAGCTAGCTAAGAAGAAATTGCTAAGATTAGACAAATCAAACCGTTGTACTATAATGAAATGTAATGAAATGTAATACTACCTGCGGACCGAGTGCAGATGCGACCGCTCGCTCCAACCCGGAAGTTGATCTAAGATTAAAAAAGATTAAACAAATATTCTGCAATTACATAAACCCACGGTCATGTAAGGAGAGCAATAGAAAGGGATGTTCTCTAATTGCTGTGGATTTAAAACCATCCAAATTGTTTGGATCTATTTTTCAGGGTGTTGTTAAAACAAAAACAGTCAAAAGCCTGCAGGACACACTGTGGTTTGTAATTATCACGCCCTGACCTTAGAGATCCTTTTTATGTCTCTATTTGGTTTTGTCAGGGTGTGATTTGGGTGGGCATTCTATGTGTTGTATTTCTTTGTGTTTGGCCGAGTGTGGTTCCCAATCAGAGGCAGCTGTCTATCGTTGTCTCTGATTGGGAATCATACTTAGGTAGCCATTTTTCCCACCTATGTTGTGGGATCTTGTCTTTGTTTTGAGTGCATGTAGTTTGCACAACGAAGCTGGTTGGTCGTTGTATTGTTTATTGTTTATTTTTTTGGTCTACATTTATATTAAAGAAGAATGTATGCCTACCACGCTGCACCTTGGTCTCATTCCGACGACGAATGTCACAGTAATAACACGAATCAGAGAAACAGAGAGAGAGAGATGTATCTGATGAATTCCAGCAAAGTCCCAAATACAGTTTCACAACTGCAGCTGTGGGCTTATCCATGCCTCTCCTTCGACTTCCCCCTCACAGGAGCATATGGGAATTTGTTTGGCACTTTGACTTTGATGTGTTTAGTTTGATCAAGATTCTAACGGGGTGGGGGCTTAAAAGTCCAACTTTACTCATTCATGTGGCTAAAGGGATTATTCTGGGTCATGAACTCCTGGCCAGAGCCTGTGTTCCTCAGAAGGACTGTGGTGCCTCACTGGGGTATTGTCACTCACAGATTCCACTGAGCAATGTGAATAGGTTCTATTACATGTAGCTAGCCAGGGAAAAGCACGGAGAGAGCTACTCTCCCCACTGGGCACAAACTGGTTGAAACAACATTGTTTCATCCATTTGTCAACGTATTGTGACGTTGAATCTACGTGTAAAATACTTCCGATTTATTTTTATTATAAAAAAAAGAATCACGTCAACAGCAGAAGACAAGAAAGCTACTGTGGAGTGCAACAGAACAGGAGCCCGTAGAGAGCAGCGACTGACTTGCTGAGGCCTTTACACTGAGCAATCACCCATATACTGTACACGAAATGTAAATTATATGCAAAAGTAAATATATGACAAGTAAAATAACAGTGAGGAGGGGGCATATTGGAACTGTCATTATGGGGAAAGGCGATGGTTGACTGCTCCTGCCTGCTCAAGTGCCTTGTCTGAAAAACAACCACAAAGGGAGCCTTCAAGGCTGAGGCAGCTATTTTTCTTAGGAACTGTTACTGTTGTGTTTTTTGTATATTTCACTGCGGCCAACACAACCAATCATTGTGCAGTCTGGGGGAAAAAAACATGCTTGCGACTGAAAAAGCCTTTGCTGTGAATTGTGTAATAGAATTGAATCAGAGATACATGGAGGGAAAGATTTATCTGATTAATTCCAGTTGACAAATTCCAGAGGGGAGAGTAGCGCTCTCCCTGCTTTTCCCTGGCTGGCTCCATGAAATAGAACCTGTTCATATCGCTCAGTGGAATCTGTGAGACAATACCCCAGTTGGGCACCACAGTCCGTCCCAGGAACACAGGCTCTGGCCAGGAGTCCATGTTGTTTTCAGGGTGACATTTCTATCACAGGATTATGTCATCATGGTAACCAAATTTCAAAATAGACAAACCTTGTATAAACATGTTGAATTTGTTCCTCCCTGTAAGTTTAAACCCTTAGATCACAATATCTACTAATCTAAAATATGGAATTGTTTTAAGATGGTCATCAAATTGACTATGACAAATTTAGAATGTTTTATTTTAGGACCCACGTAGGTATAAAAAACAAACAAAAGTACAAGGCAACACTAAACATGTTGTCCCTCACGAATTATGCAGCACCCCCGATTATCCATTATTTTGAGCAGATACTGAAGTGGCCGCTCTAACAATGAAAATAAATGTCTTAAAAAATGGAAGGCAGTTAGCCTGGGTACCAGTCTCTTTAGCTAATCCACTCCCTATGGCAATGACAAGAAGCGGCAAAGAGTGGAATGTTAGCTAAAAAGACTGGTACTCAGACAACAAGGCAGTGGGGAGGAGGCAAGATCGGGTGGGACTATTCTAGCCAATGAGAGGGCAGATACGGGTGTGAACAACAGGCACAACTCCGATATGAAGTGTTTTTATTATTTTTTGCCGGGATGTCATGTGTCCTACTTATCAGTACACTCATAACAACCTAAACATTGCAAAACTTCGAATTCTATCAACTAAGCCACTTGTAGCGAATAAGACATTACATTTTTTGTCAACCAAATTCGACACTCATTGACATTCATACGCTACCTGGGAGTATCTGGTCAATATAATGGATAATCTGTGCCCCTAAACATCTTCTGCTATTTTGTTAACACTTTACTTGACACTCAGCATCATAACACGTTATGACACGGTCATAACCATGTCATAATATGTCATAACAGCTAACATAACTTGTCATAACCTGTTATAATATGTCATATAGAGATACTGGGGTGCAAAGGAGCAAAGGAGCAAAAGGAGCAAAATGAATACATAAATACGTATGGGGATGAGTCTATTTACAGATGGGCTATGTACAGGTGCAATGATCTGTGAGCTGCTCTGACAGCTGGTGCAGGAAGTTAGTGAGGGAGATAAGAGTCTCCAGCTTCAGAGATTTTTGCAGTTCGTTCCAGTCATTGGCAGCAGAGAACTGGAAGGAAAGGTGGCCAAAGTAGGAATTGGCTTTGGGGGTGCCCAGCGAAATATACCTGCTGGAGCGCGTGCTGCGATGGGTGCTGCTATGGTGACCAGTGAACTGAGATGAGGCGGGGCTTTACCTAGCAGAGACTTGTAGATGACATGGAGCCAGTGGGTTTGGTGACAAGTATGAAGCGAGGGCCAGCCAACGAGAGCGTACAGGTCTCAGTGGTGGGTATGGGGCTTTGGTAACAAAACGGATGGCACTGTGATAGACTGTATCCAATTTGATGAGTAGAGTGTTGGAGGCTATTTTGTAAATGACATTGCCAAAGTCGAGGATAGTCAGTTTTACGAGGGTATGTTTGGCAGCATGAGTGAAGGATAATTTGTTGCGAAATAGGAAGCAGATTATAGATGTCATTTTAGATTCGAGATGCTTAATGTGGGTCTGGAAGGATCGCTTACAGTCTAACCAGACACCTAGATATTTGTAGTTGTCCACATATTCTAGGTCAGAACCGTCCAGAGTAGTGATGCTGGACGGGCGGGCAGGTGCTGGCAGCGATCGGTTGAAGAGCATGCATTTAGTTTTACTTGCATTTAAGAGCAGTTGGAGGCCACGGAAGGAGAGTTGTATGGCATTGAAGCACGTCTGGAGGTTAGTTAGCACAGTGTCCAAAGAAGGGCCAGAAGTATACAGAATGGTGTCGTCTGCGTAGAGGTGGATCAGAGAATCACCAGCAGCAAGAACGACATCACTGATGTATACAGAGAAGAGAGTCAGCCCGGGAATTGAAGCCTGTGGCATCCCCATAGAGACTGCCAGAGGTCCGGACAACAGGCCCTCCGATTTGACACACTGAACACTATCTGAGAAGTAGTTGGTGAACCAGGCGGGGCAGTCATTTGAGAAGCCAAGACTGTTGAGTCTGCCGATAAGAATGCGGTGCTTGACAGAGTCGAAAGCCTTGGCCAGGTCGATGAATACGGCTGCACAGTATTGTCTCTTATCGATGGCAGTTATGATATCGTTTAGGACCTTGAGCGTGGCTGAGGTGCACCCATGACCAGCTCGGAAGCCAGATTGCATAGCGGAGAAGGTACGGTGGAATTCGATATGGTCAGTGATCTGTTTGTTAACTTGGCTTTCGAAGACCTTAGAAAGGAAGGGTAGGATAGATTTAGGTCTGAAGCAGTTTGGGTCTAGAGGGGTCTAGAGGGGGATGACTGCGGCAGCTTTCCAATCTTTGGGGTTCTCAGACGATACGAATGAGAGGTTGAACAGGCTAATAATAGGGGTTGCAACAAGTTCGGCAGATAATTGTAGAAAGAGAGGGTCCAGATTGTCTAACCCGGCTGATTTATAGGGTTCCAGATGTTGCAGCTCTTTAAGAACATCAGCTATCTGGATTTGGGTGAAGGAGAAATGGGGGAGGCTTGGGCGAGTTGCTGTGGGGGGTGCAGGGCAGTTGACCGAGGTAGGGGTAGCAAGGTGGAAAGCATGGCAAGCCGTAGAAAAATGCTTATTGAAATTCTCAATTATCGTGGATTTATCGGTGGTGACAGTATTTCCTAGGAGGGGCTCTTATTATCCATGGACTTTACAGTGTCACAGATCTTTTTGAGTTTGTGCTACAGGATGCACATTTCTGTTTGAAAAGGCTAGCCTTAGCTTTCCTAACTGCTTGTGTATATTGGTTACTAACTTCCCTTAAAAGTTGCATATCACGGGGGCATGTACTGTACGTGGTAGGCCTAGTCCAAGTAAAGTGACAGTGTCATAAAATGTATTTTCTTCAAGTTATTTAAAATATTATGAAAATAATTCATTACAACAACAACAAAAGATTTAAGAAACAAACTTTCAAACGAAAGGAACCTTAGCTGGGAAAAACATATTTTGAATAAATGTGGGTTTTGATACTCTTATGTAGGTGTCATGACCAGCCAAAAAATAACGCAATATATGTCACAACAGGTGTAAATATATGGGTCATGACAGTGCTATGACCATATTATGACAGGTTATGACAAGTTATGTTAGCTATTATAACATATTATACATCGGATGGGTCTAATCCTGAATGCTGATTGGTTAAAAGCACATTCCAGCCGGTGTCCATTCTACAAGTTACCACCGGCTAAATCTATGACGTTAAAATGTCTATTTACTTGTTCCATCTGGCTGCGCAATCTCCTGTCTCATCAGTCCAGTCAGGCAAATTATAAACTTGATCTCCACTATAAAATCATCCTGACATTATCTCACATATCTTTTAGACTAACATTTAGTTTTCAACAGCAGAGATTTGTATAAACCTTGCTGTCTGCCTCTCCGACATTTGCAACATTGTTTCAATATTCAATTCAGATCTCCAGCTGTCGCATGATTGTGTCGGGAGTCGGAATGAGACAAGACAGGCAGGTAGCTTTTCTCAGCCAGTTGAAATCATGAGTTTAAATAATTTTTATAAATATCTTCAACTAAATCTCAATAAAAAACAGGTAAAACAAAGTGAAATGAAGCTAGTTTGCAGTCTTTCTAGCTTCAGTTTGAAGTGATTTTTCGCTAGTCCCTCTGAACAACAGTGTCCTGACAAGAGAGCACATTTTCTATGCCAGGCGAAATCGCGCATCATTAGCTCATTGTTATGGATGTATCCAAATAAATGTCACTAGAAAACAGCTTAAACAAATGCAAATGTTTGTTGTTACTCTGGCTGCACTGTTTGACGTGACTGTAAATTACTGGGTTGCGTCCATACTGTAGATATGGAACTAGAAAGAGACCTAACGACTGGGACGCGTCTCTGGCAACCGAACCGATAGAACGAATGACTAGCCGGTTTGGGTAGCAACCCTAGATTTGTGTCGGGACTATATATTGTGGAAGGATGAAATAGTATGAATAAATTAAATCCAAATAACGTTTTTAATGAAAATATATCAATCATTATTTGAATAAGTTGGTAGCCCATTGTATGGTTTCCCCGGCCAAAGACAAATATCCTCCAAACACCGGCTTCTCGGGCATTATCACCTAAATTTACTTTTAATGTAGCCTAATCTCAACTGCAATCCAGGTCATTTGGTTGTGCTATTAGATGAACACGGCTTTATCACTTAACGTGTTGTAATGACCTGACTAGTTCATAAAGGAACAATTGTCCAGACAGAGGCTTGAGTTTACGAATTGACGGTTTATTAAACCAATTTTACACAGGCTACTGTTTGGCCGTAAATGAAAGATAACCCACAAGCAAATTGTGACCTTCTCTTTTGAAGCCCAGACGTAAGAGAGAGAAGAAAGGCTAAACCTGGTCTTATTAACTTCCAATGCTCCATCCCCTTGCCCAACCCCCCTCCACGCCACTCCGCCAACCGCCAGGATGCCCGGCATCAGAACATTCCAGGCATTCCTGTGATTGGCAGATAGCAGGTTGATTGGCATGTCGGACCCCGCGAACACTGGGTACTGGTAAGTACAACACAACCACCTACTAGCCTAACACATAACACACAGCTGTCTGTGCGGGTTGCTACAGTGTTATGACACTGGGTGTCAAGTAAAGTGTTACCCCCAGTTTTTCATCCCAGTGCTAGGTTACCTGCAGACTACTCCCCTGAAGCTTTGTGTGCGTTGTAGAACAAAACAACCAACACTTTTGTGTTTGTGACAGTCTCCCCTTTCGACATTGCTGACAGGTTAGTTTGTAGCTCTAAAGGTTCGGTCTGGACAGTTGGTTTTTGAGAAGATCTCTTCGAAATTAGGATGTCTGGGACGGAGAGTTCAAACGACTGCCGTAAAGCTGGATGACATAGAGTGAAACAAACGATTTTGTGGCGATTTTCTTGTCAGGATCCTCTCATGTGTAGAAAAATACCCCTTTCACAAGCCCCATATTATGGAATAGTATGCAAGTAGTGAAAACATCTCCTTTAACTAAGGTCGATGTCCGTGTTAGTTTAAACTAGAGATATCGTTTTTTTTTCTTCAGTTGGAAGTGCCTCAATCCACTGCATCCATCTATGTCACACTTCCACATCTGTGGTGAAGGTGGCAGAACTAGAGCAGTGTTTGTCAGATCATGAGACATCCTAAAAATCGGTCTTCTCACAAAATCATCTGTAGCGTTCTAATGGTTTGGCCTATAAAACCGTTTATGACCCCTCTATGGAAAGGTGAGACTGTCATGAGCACATCTGTTTGGCAGAGTAACAGGTGTGTGAAGCTTACTATCTCTCACATTCAACACAGAGAGACGAACTTATCTGCTCTTCAACCAGGGTACAGCAAAGGGAAATCCGAAAAAGGCTTACAAGATCATGTTTTCATGTTGTGGGCACAGAGACCACATCCTCAAACCATCCCGTGGTCTGAGGATGTTCTTCTCAGAAAACTTCTGGGTTTGGTTTACGAGTCAAATAAAATAAAATTGTCACATGCTTCGTAAAAAGAAGGTGTAGACTAACTGTGAAATAAATAGTGACACGAGGAATAAATACACAGTGAATAACGAATAACAATAACAAGTAAAAATAAAAGTACAAGAGTCGATGTCCAGTGGTACGAGGTAATTGAGGTAGCTATTTACATATAGGTAGGGGTAAAGTGACTAGGCAACAGGAGAGATAATAGGCAGTGTCAGCAGTGTGTGTATGTGGGGGGGCAGTGATCGGGAGTCCCATAAGGCGGCTCACAATTGGCCCAGCGTTGTCCGGGTTAGGGGAGGGTTTTGCCGGGGTAGGCCGTCATTGTAAATAAGAATTTGTTCTTAACTGACTTACCTAGGTAAATAAAGGTTAAATAAAAAACATTAAAAAGGTACGACAGCCCGCTTGGAGTTTGCCAAAAGGCACCTTAAATACTCTCAGACGATGAGAAACAAGATTCTGTGGTATGTTGAAACCAAGATTCAACTCTTTGGCCCGAATGCTAAGCATCACGTCTGGAGGACACCTGGCACCATCCCTACGGTGAAGCTTGGTGGTGTCAGCATCATGCTGTGGGGGTACTTTTCAGAGGCATGGACTGGGAGACTAGTCAGGATCAAGGCAAAGATAAATGGAGCAAAGTACAGAGAGATCCTTGATGAAAACCTGCTCCAGAGCACTCAGGACCTCAGACTGGGGCGACGGTTCAACTTCCAATAGGACAATGACCCTAAGCACACAGCCAAGACAACGCAAGAGTGGCTTCGGGACAAGTCTCTAAATGTCCTTGAGTGGCCCAGCCAGAGCCCGGATGTGAACCTGTAGAAACCTAAAAATAGCTGTGCAGCAACGTTCCTCATCCAACCTGACAGAGCTTGAGAGGATCTGCAGAGAAGAATGGGAGAAACTCCCCAAATAAAGGTGTGCCAAGCTTGTAGCGTCATACCCAAGAAGACTTGTAGCATCATACCCAAGAAGAATTGCTGCCAAAGGTGCTTCAACAAAGTACTGAGTAAAGGGTCTGAATACTTACGTAGTAAAGGGTCTGAATACTTATGTAAATGTGATATTTGGGGTTTTATTTAAGTTTTACTTAGGAACAAATTTGCTAATTATTGCTTTGTCAGTGTGTATTGTGTGTAGATTGATGAGGTAAAATAACATTTTAATTTAATACATATTTGAATAAGGCTAACATAACAAAATGTGGGAAAAGTGCAGGGGTTTGAATACTTTCCGAAGGCAAAGTATGTGGCAGATTTAAAGGACAACATTGAATTTTCTTACCCATGCAGGGCTGTGGATTGTCATTATCAGTGTGAGAAAATTGTGATTGTATTCATGTCATGTGTTTAGTGCTATTTACAAAAAAGTAGTTTTTTATTATGAAGTACATCGTAGACATCATATATTCAGCTAATCACATATAGTATTTTGGTTGGACATCAGTCTCACCATTGTCAAACATAATATTCCTGTTTTACAGGGAATAAGTCATTATTGACCGTGACTGATGTAATATGGTAGAAATACTCGGGAAGGCATCAAACACAGGTTGAGGTCTCTGCAGAATGGGAGAGAGAATTGAAATGGGAAACATACAGGTGACAGTGGCACAAAGCATACCAGCTGAGAGACAGCTCATTATGCTCTTACAGATGGAATTCTTGAAAAGGTCATGGACTGTTTATCTGTTTTCCTCAGCTGAAACACTCCCCGTCTTTCATTCTCTGCCTCTGTCTCTCACTTTTCTCTCCCTCCCTCTTTCACCTGATGCTCACAATAACCTTTCACTTCATCATTCTTGTCCTAGATTTTTTTGTCCTCCCTCTCCCACTCTTTCCTCAATCTCTTGTCTCTCTCTCTCACATACAATACCAAACGTATTCTCTTGAATTTCTCTGTGTATGGGTTTCTCTCTCTCTCCTGCCCTCTCTATCAATCTCTTGCTCTTTCTTTCCCCCTCTTTCTCCTGTCCCCCTCAATATCTCAGGCCAATGTTTTCATCTTCCTCTTCATCCTTCTTGGTCAGGCCGTCCCCAGTCCAAGCAACAGTGGTTCTAATTCCTGTGTGATGTAGGTCATCACACACATAGGCCCTGCTCACACAGACACTTTAATTTTCTCCCTGCCGATTTGATTAACATTGACAGCTTGCAGGAGCCTGGGAATAGACAAAGAGGAGTTGGGAATGATGTAGTGGTGTTGGAGGGAATGTGTAATCTTAGTTAGCCCATAGAGATAGAGAGAGACCGTAGGCCTATTTGTCTCTGCTCTCCACTGGGCAGCAGCAGGGCTGTGGGGGTCAGGGAAGGCTCACCGTTGCAATCATTCTCTGTACTTTTCCTTGTCCCAGACAAGCTGGGAAGGTAATTTCAGATTTGCGTCATGTTCTCTCTGAGTACTGCTCCTCGTGTTCTCTCCTTGTGCTCCTGTAGCTCAGTTGGTAGAGTGTGGTGGTTGCAATGCTGGGGTTGTGGGTTCATTGCCACAGGGGACCATAACAGGGGACCAGTACAGAGACAAATGTAGGAAATTGCATGCACTCACTACTGTAAGTGGCTCTGGATCAGAGTGTCTGCTAAAAGGCTTCTCCTATGGGGACAGCCATAGAACACTACTTTATTTTTTATTTGATTTATTTAACCTTTATTTAACCAGGATGGGCTCATTGAGATTAAAATCTCTTTTCAAGAGCGTCCTGGCCAAGATAGGCAGCACCAAGTCATTACTGTAACGGTGTTCGTCTGTTGTGGAAAGAGAGTCGGACCGAAATGCAGCGTGGTGGTTACTCATGATCTTTAATGAATGAAAATGGAACGATACATGAAATAACTGTGAACTACGAAAACAACAAACGGACCGTGAAACTTATTACAGCCTATCTGGTGCACACTACACAAAGACAGGAACAATCACCCACGAACTACAAAGCGAAACTAAGGCTGCCTAAATACGGTTCCCAATCCGAGACAACGAGAAGCACCTGACTCTAATTGAGAACCGCCTCAGGCAGCCAAGCCTAACTAGACACACCCCTAATATTATGCAATCCCAAATCCTATAAAACCCCAATACGAAACACAACACATAAACCCATGTCACACCCTGGCCTGACCAACTATATAACGAAAACACAAAACACTATGACCAAGGCGTGACAATTACAAAAAAAACACAGACAGACAATATGAAAAACTACAAGTAATCTAGTAAAAACCATTCAATTCACAAGAGTATAAAACAGCAAATTAAAAACATTGACAGGTCAGGGAATCAGCCTCAAAATCCTTCATCAGTGATTTAAAAACACCAATCGGGACAAGTTCTTCCAGTTTAAAAGTATTCTTTTTTCTAAGATTGTAGTGATCAATTAAGCTTGACAATTGTGAAACTGTGTGAGGGAAAATATGAATTTTGCGTTGGCTGTACGTGCTAGCTAAAGTAAGTTTGTTAATGCCAAAAACACCACTACCTTGTGTTTTACCTCACTGTCAGTATTGAGCAGCTCATCCAGACAAATCAGGGTCTTAAACTACTCGACTGTAAGCACTGTAGTGGATGGAGATAGCATTTGCATAGATTGATTTCTTATTACTTGGCTTTGCGTGGTCTGGAGAAGTTCCCTGTTTTTCCCAACCACGCCCACCATAAGCATCCAGGGGGAAATCAGCAGCAGGAAGGGTAGAGGGCCAACACCGAACAACCTCCACTTTCAGACCACTTTACCCTCTCATTGCTTGCCTTTCTTACAGTAAACAACACAACACTACCTGGCTGCCTCTCAATGGAAAGACGCACACACTTCAGACTTACAGCGCCTTGAGATATTCAGTATAGTTTGAAATTTAGTCAAAAAGTTTAGTTTCTTTCATGACATTGATCATATGTAGCCTATCACTGTATTTTTTAAATCTTACCTATCAAAAAATTGTATTTAACTAGGCAAGTCAGTTAAGAACAAATTCTTATTTACAATGACAGCCTACTAGGGAACAGTGGGTTAACTGCCTAGTTCAGGGGCAGAACTACAGATTTTTACCTTGTCAGCTCGGGGATTTGAGCCAGCATTCTTTTGGTTACTGGCCCAACACTCTAACCACTAGGCTACTGTAGTCACATTAAGAGCACATACATTGATAATAAACTCTTTATTTATTCATTATTAGTAACACGTATTTCTTTGATCTTATTGTCATTGATTCAGTCTCTGTAAACTGCAGCAGAATGTTTATTTGTTTGCTCTGGTGTTGTTTATCCCCTTCTGCTGCCAGCCAGTGCAACCTATCGTCAGCATTCACACTGCATGCCTGTATGCACCTTTAGCCACTGCCGTCCCTTTCCCTTACGTACAGACGGTGCTTCACACTGCACGCCTGTATGCACCTTTAGCCACTGCCGTCCCTTTCCCTTACGTACAGACGCTGCTTCACACTGCACGCCTGTATGCACCTTTAGCCACTGCCGTCCCTTTCCCTTACGTACATACAGTGCTTCACACTGCACGCCTGTATGCACCTTTAGCCACTGCCGTCCCTTTCCCTTACGTACAGACGCTGCTTCACACTGCACGCCTGTATGCACCTTTAGCCACTGCCGTCCCTTTCCCTTACGTACAGACGGTACAGTGCTTTAGCCACACACTGCACGCCTGTATGCACCTTTAGCCACTGCCGTCCCTTTCCCTTACGTACAGACGCTGCTTCACACTGCACGCCTGTATGCACCTTTAGCCACTGCCGTCCCTTTCCCTTACGTACAGACGCTGCTTCACACTGCACGCCTGTATGCACCTTTAGCCACTGCCGTCCCTTTCCCTTACGTACAGACGGTGCTTCACACTGCACGCCTGTATGCACCTTTAGCCACTGCCGTCCCTTTCCCTTACGTACAGACGGTGCTTCACACTGCACGCCTGTATGCACCTTTAGCCACTGCCGTCCCTTTCCCTTACGTACAGACGCTGCTTCACACTGCACGCCTGTATGCACCTTTAGCCACTGCCGTCCCTTTCCCTTACGTACAGACGGTGCTTCACACTGCACGCACCTTTAGCCACTGCCGTCCCTTTCCCTTACGTACAGACGCTGCTTCACACTGCACGCCTGTATGCACCTTTAGCCACTGCCGTCCCTTTCCCTTACGTACAGACGCTGCTTCACACTGCACGCCTGTATGCACCTTTAGCCACTGCCGTCCCTTTCCCTTACGTACAGACGGTGCTTCACACTGCACGCCTGTATGCACCTTTAGCCACTGCCGTCCCTTTCCTTACGTACAGACGGTGCTTCACACTGCACGCCTGTATGCACCTTTAGCCACTGCCGTCCCTTTCCCTTACGTACAGACGCTGCTTCACACTGCACGCCTGTACGCCCCTTTCCCTTACGTATGCTTCACACTTTGTAGCACTGCCGTCCCTTTCCCTTACGTACAGACGGTGCTTCACACTGCACGCCTGTATGCACCTTTAGCCACTGCCGTCCCTTTCCCTTACGTACAGACGGTGCTTCACACTGCACGCCTGTATGCACCTTTAGCCACTGCCGTCCCTTTCCCTTACGTACAGACCCTGCTTCACACTGCACGCCTGTATGCACCTTTAGCCACTGCCGTCCCTTTCCCTTACGTACAAACGGTGCTTCACACTGCACGCCTGTATGCACCTTTAGCCACTGCCGTCCCTTTCCCTTACGTACAGACGCTGCTTCACACTGCACGCCTGTATGCACCTTTAGCCACTGCCGTCCCTTTCCCTTACGTACAGACGCTGCTTCACACTGCACGCCTGTATGCACCTTTAGCCACTGCCGTCCCTTTCCCTTACGTACAGACGCTGCTTCACACTGCACGCCTGTATGCACCTTTAGCCACTGCCGTCCCTTTTCCAGACGATGCTTCACACTGCACGCCTGTATGCAGACGACCCTGCTTCACACTGCACGCCTGTATGCACCTTTAGCCACTGCCGTCCCTTTCCCTTACGTACAAACGGTGCTTCACACTGCACGCCTGTATGCACCTTTAGCCACTGCCGTCCCTTTCCCTTACGTACAGACGGTGCTTCACACTGCACGCCTGTATGCACCTTTAGCCACTGCCGTCCCTTTCCCTTACGTACAGACGCTGCTTCACACTGCATGCCTGTAAGCACCTTCAGCCACTGCCGTCCCTTTCCCTTACGTACAGACGCTGCTTCACACTGCATGCCTGTAAGCACCTTCAGCCACTGCCGTCCCTTTCCCTTACATACAGACGCTGCTTCACAGTGAATGCGGTACAGGATGTGCATCACTGCTCTCCCTCCCTCTCTCTCTCCCTCTCTGTCTCTCCCTCCCTCTCTAAAGCTCTAGGTTATAAGGATGAGGATAAATAATTATGTATGCTTGTTAATTTCCACCATCATCTATTATACAGTAGTGGTGCATGGGTAAAGTCACTGGGGAAGCCAAGCCAAAATAAAATTGTTGTGAAAAAATTGTTTAAAATAAAATTGTTGTGATAATTGCATTGTTTGCTCTATAACCTGTTAGTTTATATGCCTTGCCACCGTGAAACAGAGGCCTAAGGCCGATACAATAAGAAGACACATTGGCAGAATAAATTCAACCACACCTTTGTTTCATCAGAAAACCGGAGAGCAACCTCTGTCCGGTGAAGTCCACAAAGCATATTGCATGTAACAAACAGCTACATGGCCTATAGCATGGTCAAGTAAGTTGAAGTTTCCAACATTTTCAGACTACTTAACAACTATTAATTTAGAACCACAGAGTTTATCGTAAGTTGCAAAGAAAACAGGAGCTGACTCCACTATTCCAGAACCATTTCAACTTCAACATTTCAACATCATCAAATCACCTGTGCTTAGTCTAATACAGTGACAACTAACAGATAGTCCAATCAACGTAAGCTAAATATGATGTAGCTGTCCTTGGTTCTGATTTCTCTGCGTTTGTGTGTGTGTGTGCTCGCGTGCGTGCGAGTAGGAAAAAACATGTTGACTCGCCCTACTTGTAGAGAAGTGCCAATGCCATCCTCTTCTCTTTCATGTTGCCTAAACGGTCTATGACTCTGTCATACAGTACACTCTTTTAGTTTTTGTTGTCCTAGGCTACCTGGATAAAATGCTTGCTCGCTAGCCTAACTTCATGGGCAATGAAGAGCCAGCTAGTTTACACTAGCCTACCTAGATCTAGCTACATAGTGAATATATCAATCCACTCAGGCCAAGGGCACAATGTATGCATTTATGGTTGGATCAGAATCATCATTACAATCATTGGCCAGTAGGTCGGATTAAGTAAAACCAAAGTCCAAATCCCTATCTCCATCCATGGCTAATTTAGGAAAGGGACCATTTTAGCTAGCTAGCTAGCCACGGGAAGACAACAACAACACAACGAGATGCAACAATTCAAGTTTTTTCTGTCAATGATGTTTTGCTCTCAATGTGATGTGATTGGTGTGAAGCCAAATCCAAACTGGCTTCCTTTGACACTTTTTTTGGTGCTCCAGGACCATTCACGGTTGAGCTCACTCAGTTTAGCTCAATGTTGATGGGCTATTATTTTATACTTTTTATCAAGTGAGGCCAAATGCTCATTGGCTTCACTTGCATTCAATGCTTTGGACAGCAACAATGTCATACTCTTTTTTGACCAGACAGCATCAGATAGATGGGCTACACATACAGAGACAGAGGGGCGCTGTTTGGTTGCTTTCTCCGGTGAGATACATTCAGCCTCTTGCGAATTGAAGGAAAATTATGAAACACAGAGAGACGAAACATAGATTATTTTATGTTTTCATTCTATTCTATTTGTAGGTACATTTTGGGGGGAAGCCTGGCTTCCCTTTGCATTTATGAATACACACCACTGGATTTATAATATTGGCTAAATGTCAATCTCTCTCTCTTCTCTCTCTCTCCTCTCTCTCTCTCCTCACTCTCTCTCTCTCTCTCTCCTCCCCAGTGGAGGACATGGCATCCCTACATTGGTCCATGTAGAGAGGAACTAGCTGCAGAAGAGTGCTGTGGAGCTACAGGGCACGGATGTACCAGGGTCTCTCTTCATCATCAACCACTGGGTGGACACGGGTTTGACAGGATCACTGGCAGCAGTACTAGCAACCTTCCCTCAGGGTCATATCAATGCTCTCCTCCACTAAAATAGAAACACCTACAGAATCCTAAACCGCTCCCAATGCAATCCAATGCGTTGGGAATATCCTTTAACTACACCAAGCCAAGTGACACAAAATGCACTGAGAAATGTGAGAAAGTGGAGCATGTCTCTAGTATCTCTGTTAACTTCCCCCTGCTGGCTATCTGTTGCTTCCCGTAATAAACTGGGAGATTATGAGCAGGCCAGATGTGGAGAGGGAACATTCTCCTCTGGGCTGGGGCCTATGTAGGCCACTGACTGAGAGTACTGACTGGAGCTCAACCAACCTCTCTTCTGAATGTCTTATCTGGGGGGAACAAATACCAACACATTTTGGATGCATGTGTGATGTGTAGGGACAGGAGGTTTTCCTGAGTCTGAAAGGGAAAAGCTTGGCCCTAATGAGGTACAGTATTTAGTCATAGAGGGGGCCTGGCATGGGTGAATACTGTAGATGGGATGGAGATTGTGCTGACTTATATCATGCTGACAATAGACATCTCTCATTACTAAACATTGATATGTCCACAGTTATTTGTGATAGTTAGTATTGTTGTGTCAGTCTATATTGAGCACTGAGAAGCAACTCTTGAGGTATTTCTTGTTCTCGGTATTCCGTTAGTCGAACAGACATGAACCTTCTACAATGTTTACCACATACTGTGTATGAGAGCTCCCAATAAACTAAATTGGGGTTCTTTCTTTTTCCAGAGGCTCCTTCAGACGTTTTAGTTGCATCCTTTCAAGAACCTTGTTTTGGTTCGTCGAATCTCTTTGATGATCAAATATAATACAATCGTATTTGTCACATACACTGAATAAAATGGTGTAGACTTTGCTGTGAAATGCTTACTTACAAACCTTTTCCCAACAATGCAGTGTTAAAAATAATGAAAAAATAGCAAATAAAAGAGAAAAAAAAGGAAATAGTAACACAATAAAATAACAATAATGAGGCTATATACAAGGAGTACCAGTACCGAGTCAATGCACAGGGGTGTGAGGTATTTGAGGTAATATGTACAGTACTGTATGTAGGGGTAAAAGTGACTAGGGAATCAGGATAGATAATAAACAGAGTAGCAGCAGCGTATGTGAAGAGTGTGAAAGTATTTTTATGATTGATTGAGTGTGCGTGTGATGTCAATATGCATGTATGGACAGTATGTGAGAGTGTATGTAGTGTGTGTGTGTGCATGTGTATGTGTGTGTTGGAGTGTCAGTGTAGTATGTGTTGGTGTATGGGTAGAGTCTAGTGAGTGTGCATAGGGTCAGTACAATAATGTCATGCAAAACAATGGGTGCAATGCAAATAGTCCAGGTGGCCATTTGATTAATTGTTCAGCAGTCTTATGGCTTGGGGGTAAATGCTGTTCAGGAGCCTTTTGGACCTAGATTTGGTGCTCCAGTAACGCTTGCCATGCGCTAGCACAGAGAACAGTGTATGAATTGGATGGTTGGAGTCTTTGAAAATGTTTAAGGCCTGGATGGCAGGGAGCTCAGCCCCAGTGATGTACTGGGCCATGCGCCCTACCCCCTGTAGCACATTGCAGTCGGATGCCAAGCAGTTGCTATACCAAGCGGTGATGCAGCCAGTCAAGATGCTCTCAATGGTGCAGCTGTATAACTTTTTTAGGATCTGAGGGCCCATGCCAAATCTTTTTTTTCAGCTTCCTGATGGGGAAGAGGTGTTGTCGTGCCCTCTTCACGACTATGTTGGTGTGTTTGGACCATGATAGGTCCTTAGACACCAAGGAACTTGAAGTTCTTGACCTGCTCCACTACAGCCCTGTCGATGTGAATGGGTGCGTGCTTGGCGCTCCATTTCCTGTAGTCCACGATCATCTCCTTATTCTTTCTGACATTGAGGGAGAGGTTGTTGCCCTGGCATCACACTAGGTCTCTGACCTCCTCCCTGTAGGCTGTTTCATCGTCGTCGGTGATCAGGCCTACCACCATCATGTCGTAGGCAAACTTAATGATGGTGTTGGAGTCATGCGCGGCCACGCAGTCATGGGTGAACAGGGACTACAAGAAGGGACTAAGCACACACCCCTGAGGGGCCCAAGTTTTGAGAGTCAGCATGGCGGGTGTTGTTAACTACCTTCACCACCTTAGGGTGGCCCGTCAGGAAGTCCAGGATCCAGTTGCAGAGGGAGATGTTTAATCCCAGGTTCCTTAGTTTGGTGATGAGCTTGGAGGGCACTATGGTGTTGAACGCTGAACTATAGTCAAAGAACAACATTCTACTCTGGTGTAAAATGGGTGCCCTATTGCCTTCTCCTCTTGAAGCCTCTACTCCCCCTTGCAATTCTATGGCGGTGTAAAGGCTAGCAGACCGTATTGAAAAGACATTAAAGATATGATAAAGAGGTGGAAGAGGGTAAAGCTTACCATATACAGTGCATTGCAAAAGTATTCATCCCCCTTGGCGTTTTTCCAATTTCTTTGCATTATAACCTGAAATTTAAATAGATTTTTATGTGGAAGTCATGTAATGGACACAAAATAGTCTAAATTGGTGAAGTGAAATTTCAAAAAATTCTGAAAAAAATGTAAAAAGGAAAAGTGGTGCATGCGTATGTTTTCACCCCCTTTGCTATGGAGCCCCTAAATAAGATCTGGTGCAACCAATTACCTTCAGAAGTCACATAATTAGTTAAATAATGTCCACATGTGTGCAATCTAAGTGTCACAATCTGTCACATAATCTCAGTATATATACACCTGTTCTGAAAGGCCCCAGAGTCTGCAACACCACTAAGAAAGGGGCACCACCAAGCAAGCGGCACCATGAAAACCAAGGAGCTCTCCAAACAGGTCAGGGACAAAGTTGTGGAGAAGTACAGATCATGGTTGGGTTATAAAAAATATCAGAAACTTTGAACATCCCACGGAGCACCATTAAATCCATTATTAAAAAATGGAAGTAATATGGCACCACAACAAACCTGCCAAGAGAGGGCCGTCCACCAAAACTCATGGACCAGGCAAGGAGGGCATTAATCAGAGAGGCAACAAAGAGACCAAAGATAACCCTGAAGGAGCTGCAAAGCTCCACAGCGGAGATTGGAGTATCTGTCCATAGGACCACTTTAAGCCGTACACTCCATAGAGCTGGGCTTTATGGAAGAGTGGCCATAAAGAGCCATTGTTTAAAGAAAAATATTAGGAAACACGTTTGGTGTTTGCCAAAAGGCATGTGGGAGACTCCCCAAACTCCCCTAAAATTGAACTTTTTGGCCATGAAGAAAACGTTATGTCTGGAGCAAACCCAACACGTCTCATCACCCTGAGAACACCATACCCACAGTGAAGCACGGTGGTGGCAGCATCATGCTATGGGGATGTTTTTCATCGGCAGGGACAGGGAAACTGGTCAGAATTGAAGGAATGACCTATGGCGCTAAATACAGAGAAATTATTGAGGGAAACCTGTTTCAGTCTTCCAGAGATTTGAGACTGGGATGGAGGTTCACCTTCCAGCAGGACAATGACCCTAAGCATACTGCTAAAGCAACACTTGAGTGGTTTAAGAGAAAACATTTACATTTCTTGGAATGGCCTAGTCAAAGCCCAGACCTCAATCCAATTGAGAATCTGTGGTATGACTTAAAGATTGCTGTACACCAGCAGAACCCATCCAACTGGAGCAGTTTTGCCTTGAAGAATGGGCAAAAATCCCAGTGTCTAGATGTTCCAAGCTTATAGAGACATACCCCAAGAGACTTTCAGCTGTAATTGCTGCAAAAGGTGGCTCTACAAAGTATTGACTTTGGGAGGGGGTGAATAGTTACGCAGTTACATTCCGTTTTTTTGTCTTAATTCTAGTAGGCATGTTGTGTAAATTAAATGATACAAACCCCCAAAATCTATTTTAATTCCAGGTTGTAAGGCAATGCAGGTTTTTTTTCTGGATGTTCTTGCCCATTCGTCTGTGATTTGGTCAACGGTATTGTAACGGCTGTCCTCTTCGTCTGAGGAAGAGTAGGAAGGATCGGACCAATATTCAGCGTGGTAAGTGACCATGTTCATATTTACTAAACTCAGAACACTAAGACCAAAATAACAAAAATAGACCAACACGAAACAGTTCTCTCTGGTGCAGACACAGAGACAGAAAACAACTACCCTCAACTCAAGGGTGAAACCAAGCTGCCTCTGATTGGGAACCATACCAGGCCAAACACATAGAAATACAAACATAGAAAAAAACAGAATGCCTACCCCAACTCACGCCCTGACCAACCTAAAATAGAGATATAAAAAAATGAACTAAGGTCAGGATGTGACAGGTATTACTCCTAGTAGGAGTGGGAACATGAAGTGTTGTCATTCAACGAGAGACAACAAGTTTTCATGCACCTTTAGTAACTTGAGAAATACTGCACCAAACATCTTAACTAGAGGTAAAATTGTGCAGCTAAGACCTCCTTGTAAAAAAACATCAAAATTAATGACACATTTCTTGATTTATCTTACATTAATTCAGACTATTTTAAGTGTTTTTGTCTTATTATCTTTCAAGCGAAGGTCTTTAGGGAGTATGCGAGCACAGACGGTTGCTTCACCAAGTCTAGTTCTGCCATGAGCAAACCAAACCAATGTATGCAGAGAGTATAAAGAGAGAGAAGGAGTGAGTGAGTGAACATCCTGTGGCACACATTAGACACCCAGAAGGTGTAGCCTCAGGCTGGAGAGTTCATTACACGCTGTAACGGCCGTTGTTGGTGGAAGAAGAGGAGGACCAATGTGCAGCATGGTAAGTGTCCATATTGATTTAATAGAACAATCGAACACTGAAACAAAACAATAAAGCGACAACGAAAGAAACGAAACAGTCCTGTACTGTGACTACACAAAACACAGAACAGAAAATAACCACCCACAACTCAAGGGTGAAAACAGGCTACCTAAGTATGGTTCTCAATCAGGGACAACAATTGACAGCTGCCTCTGATTGAGAACCATACCAGGCCAAACACAGAAATCCCAAATCATAGAAAAAAGAACATAGACTGCCCACCCCAACTCACGCCCTGACCATACTAAAACAAAGACAAAACAAAGGAACTAAGGTCAGAACGTGACACACGCAGGCTATTGGCATCATGGGATCCTATTAGATTACAGTCTTGTCTCTCATAATACCTGAGGAGAGAGTGGATTTAGAGCTTGATAAAAGTCTCTATCCATATACTGTACATCCAGGAGACACTTACGGCCTATTCACAGGAACATCAGTGTAATGATAAACATACCATAACTGTCCTACCTAGACTCTTCCTTTCCATGCCTTTCTATTCAGTGTGACTTGATTCAAGCAGTTCCAACTGAAAATGGGAAAATACTGGAAGTCAAATGTTGTTTTCTTTTCAAATGTGCCAAACTCTCTCTGTCACGGTGAGTCGGTTGCAGAGTAGTTGATGCATTTACACTGCAGACAACTTTAAAGTTTTTCACATCGAAGAGAAGCCACAGAGTTTACCCATGAGAGTCAAGACCAGTCAAACTGTGGGGTAACTCGACAGTTTGAGGGAAGTTTTGTGAGTTGAACAAGGTCGAAAGTGCCATGCAGAGCTCCCAGTGCTTCTCCAAGGTAGTAATGAGGCATGGGGTTGGGTGAGAGGCTGCTATGACAGCTCCTGCTGCTGCCTGTTGAAGTGCCCCTGCCACCACACGAGACACACATGCACAACACACACAAAAACACGCACGCCGCAGTGTGCACACACATGCACCCACGTGTACAGTACACACTCATGCACGCACATACACACACAACCCCCAAGATCAACACTGGTGACAAACTGAAACTAATACATATTCAACACTCCATGTATACAGCATTTGCTCTCCTCTCTATGGAGTGTGTGACACTTTAAAAGATGCATGCACAGCTTTAGGATAGGGGTAGCCAACGAGGGTGTATGACTGTGTAATGAAGGCCTGGATCACCATTCCAAATGGCACATTGTTCTCAAAATGGTGGCATTCCAGAATGTCACAGTGAATATGGCGATCCCTGCCAAACAGGTTACCTGAAGTACATGCATCATTAGAGAAGGATTTTCTCTCTGAAAGTTTTCAAAAGAGTTGCATTAAATATTGCAGATACCCTTCAATAAGGAAGAATATGAAGACTTTCAGTGCTATGTGGGCTGCCTTAACTTATACTTCTAAATCCATGTGACCTTGAACTTTATCCTGCCATGACAGTCTGATGGGAACTGACTATATGTGCATCTCTTTAACAGGGCTAAAACATGCTTCTCCCTCTAATATACAGGATGTTTGGATACATCACCTAGTAGTATGTTCATTGCATGTGTGCTAGATAACTCTTCTCGGAAAGGTATGGGCCTCTTTGCACTTCTCATGGGAAACAAAGAGGATAAGATATACCAATTCATACATGACCTTCAGTATTATCTAGAAGCCATATGTTGCCATGTTGACCAATTCACAATTTGATTCTGTACTGACCAATGAGAATGTACATGTTGTGTACGTTGACAATAAATAAGGAGATGACAAACTTAGGTTTGGTGAGGTGTTTGTCTGAGCAACAACCTGTCACGCCTTGGTCTTAGTATTTTGTGTTTTCTTTATTTATTTGGTCAGGCCAGGGTGTGACATGGGTTATTGTGGTGTGTTTTTGTCTTAGGAGTTTTGTGGGGTGTCTACGTAGTCTATGGCTGCCTGAGGCGGTTCTCAATCAGAGTCAGGTGATTATCGTTGTCTCTGATTGGGAACCATATTTAGGCAGCCATATTCTGTGAGTGTTTCGTGGGTGATTGTTCCTGTCTTTGTGTTTGCACCAGATAGGGCTGTTTCGGTTTTCGTTATTTCATTTCGTTATTTTTGTACCTGAGAATCACCCACCCCACCCGGACCAAGTGGCGTGGTAACAGGCAACAGCGGCAGCAGGAGCAGTGCGACAAGAATTTCTGGACTTGGGAGGAAATCCTCGACGGGAGAGGACCCTGGGCTAAACCAGGGGAGTGTAGCCGCACCAAGGTGCTGCGAGAGAGGGACTGGACATGGGAGGACGAACTGGACGGTGAAGGACCTTGGGCTCAGCCTGGAGAATATCGCCGCCCCAAGGAAAAACTGGAGGCGGAAAAGCGGAGAGGCGCTGGTATGAGGAGGCAGCACGGCGACGCGGATGGAAGCCTGAGAGTCAGCCCCAAAAATGTATTGGGGGGGGCTCACAGGGAGTATGGCTATGCCAGGTAGGAGACCTGCGCAAACTCCCTGTGCTTACCGGGGGGCTAGAGAGACCGGGCAGGCACCGTGTTATGCTATGGAGCGCACGGTGTTTCCAGTGCGGGTGCATAGCCCGGTGCGGTTCATACCAGCTCTTCGTATTGGCCGGGCTAGAGTGGGCATCGAGCCAGGTAAGGTTGGGCAGGCTTGGTGCTCAAGAGCTCCAGTGCGCCTGCACGGTCCGGTCTATCCAGAGCCACCTCCACACACCAGTCCTCCGGTGGCAGCTCCCCGCACCAGGCTTCCTGTGCGTGTTCTCGGTCCAGTTCCACCAGTGCCAGCACCACGCATCAGGCCTACAGTGCGCCTCGCCTCTCCAGCGCTATCAGAGCCTTCCTTCTCTCTAGCGCTGTCGGAGCCTCCCGCCTGTTCAACGCAGCCAGCGCTTTCCTCCTCTCCTGCGCTGCCGGAGTCTCCCGCCTGTTTAGCGCAGCCAGAGCTTTCCTCCTCTCCTGCGCTTCTGGAGTCTCCTGCCTGTTTAGGAGCAGCCAGAGCTGCCAGTCTGCATGGAGCAGCCAGAGCTGCCAGTCTGCATGGAGCAGCCAGAGCTGCCCGTCTGCATGGAGCAGCCAGAGCTGCCAGTCTGCATGGAGCAGCCAGAGCTGCCAGTCTGCATGGAGCAGCCAGAGCAGCCAGTCTGCATGGAGCAGCCAGAGCTGCCAGTCTGCATGGAGCAGCCAGAGCTGCCATTTGCATGGAGCAGCCAGAGCTGCCAGTCTGCATAGAGCTGCCAGTCTGCATGGAGCAGCCAGAGCTGCCAGTCTGCATGGAGCAGCCAGAGCTGCCAGTCAGCCATGATCTTCCAGATCTGCCAGTCAACCAGATTCTTCCAGATCTGCCAGTCAACCAGACTCTTCCAGATCTGCCAGTCAACCAGACTCTTCCAGATCTGCCAGTCAACCAGATTCTTGCAGATCTGCCAGTCAGCCAGACTCTTCCAGATCTGCCAGTCAGCCAGACTCTTCCAGATCTGCCAGTCAGCCAGACTCTTCCAGATCTGCCAGTCAACCAGACTCTTCCAGATCTGCCAGTCAACCAGACTCTTCCAGATCTGCCAGTCAACCAGACTCTTCCAGATCTGCCAGTCAACCAGACTCTTCCAGATCCGCCAGCCAGTCAGGATCTGCCAGAGCCAACTACCTGCCTGAGCTTCCTCTCAGTGCTGAGCTTCCTCTCAGTGCTGAGCTTCCCCTCAGTGCCGAGCTTCCCCTCAGTCCCGAGCTACCCCTCAGTCCCGAGCTACCCCTCAGTCCCGAGCTGCCCCTCAGTCCCGAGCTGCCCCTCAGTCCCAAGCTGCCTCTCAGTCACGAGCTGCCCCTCAGTCCAGTGGGGTTCTGGGTGAGGACTATTAGGCCATGGTCGGCGGCGAGGGTGGATTATCCCAGAACGCGAGGGGGAGGAACTATGACATTTATGGAGTGAGGTCCACGTCCCGAGCCGGAGCCGCCACCATGAACAGACGCCCACCCGGACCCTCCCTATGGTTTTGAGGTGCGTCCGGGAGTCCGCACCTTAGGGGGGTTCTGTCACGCCTTGGTCTTAGTATTTTGTGTTTTCTTTATTTATTTGGTCAGGCCAGGGTGTGACATGGGTTATTGTGGTGTGTTTTTGTCTTAGGAGTTTTGTGGGGTGTCTACGTAGTCTATGGCTGCCTGAGGCGGTTCTCAATCAGAGTCAGGTGATTATCGTTGTCTCTGATTGGGAACCATATTTAGGCAGCCATATTCTGTGAGTGTTTCGTGGGTGATTGTTCCTGTCTTTGTGTTTGCACCAGATAGGGCTGTTTCGGTTTTCGTTATTTCATTTCGTTATTTTTGTAGTTTCTGTATGTATAGTTTTTCCTTCATTAAAATATCATGAATCATCATCACGCTGCATTTTGGTCCGATCCTTGTTCTACCTCTTCATCAGAGGAGGAGATAGAAGAGAGCCTTTACACAACCTTTCGTCACGATGTAAATGAAAGAATTTAATTGGATTCAAGTGTTTTGACATTTGTTCTCCATATCTTGATTACCATCACAACTCAGAACCATACAAAACTCAAATAAAGTCTCTCACCTGAACCTCAGAGAGGTTACACAACTTGTGTTGTTGGAGTTGCCAGGAAATTTAAGGTCAGCTGCTATTGCTTTTATTGCAATCTCTCCATTACATTACACCCACCTGCCACACACGCAGCATATTTGCCCACACACTTCTCCTACTTGGTCCATGGTGAGAAGGTAGTGGGCAAATATGCTGCACTTCAGTAATGGACTTCGCTGGTACTTCACTGTGTTATGTTGCATAGTAGACACGAGCCACAGCCACACATGAACTTTACTAAGTACCAGGACTTTTTTTTGCCAAAAACCTGGTTGCCTCTGCAAGGAAACTGACACCTGGCAGCAACTGGGTCTTCCAGCAAGACAATAACCCTGACCACACATCAGAATCCATAAAGAAATGGTTCATTGACCACAACATCTAAATTGTGTCTCATGGCCTGTGGTTTGAATTGAAGAGGGCAGTCCATATGCCCAGACAAAGGATATCAAGGATCTGGAAAGATTCTGTACGGAGGAATGGTCTAAGATCCCTCCCAATGTGTTCCCCAATCTCATAAAACATTGTAGAAAAAAGGTTCAGTGTCGTTATCCTCTCAAGGGGAGGGTGCTGGAGTATTGAATACAGGGGTGCCAATCATTTTGACCCCTATCTTTGTTAGACGTTTTGTATTATTTCTTAAACAAAATCTCTTTCTCTGAGCAATTGTATTAGTATATTATAATATAATTTCCACAAAAAAATGTATTGAGTATACAAAATAGCTCTATGTGTATTATTTATTTTATACAGTATTTTTTGCGCATCTTAACAAGGGTGCCAATAATTAAGGACCCCCACTGTACATGCACACTTACAATACATACATGATCACACGTATGCACACACGCACACTCAAATTGCAAAGAGCATGCCCTTCATATTCCATTCCACTGCTCTCAGTATCTTCATCCTGGCCAGCACAGAGCCCATTTGTGCAAGAACCATTCTGAGAACCCTCTTATTTTGGCCCGAGAGAAAAAGCTCAGTGAAATAAGTAACCAGACTCAATGTGAGGATTGATGATGACACATGTGGTTTAGCATAAAGAAAGATCATGCAGTTCATTGGAGATAGGTTGGGCTCCCAGCTCCCTCAGAAATCCTGTTGGCCCTCATTATTTTACTGAACTGCTCCATCAGCCTTTAAAAACACCTGTCTTTATGTACCGGCCACATTGTGCTCACATATGTGATCATCTCAGGCTTTTCATATACAGCAACAATAACCATTGTGTGAGCCATTCATAAGAATAGGAGGGAGATTCAATAAATGGTCTCTAATCCACAGTGGAAGAGATAATACAATACAACAGTAATACTATGCCATAAAGACTTTTTCTGAATGGAACAGTAGTAGTGGAGCAAAAAAAAATCACTAGGGAAGGCAAGCCAGGGAAAAAAGCCATATTACAACCTTTGTTGTACAATGCTTACTCTATAACCTGTTATGCTTTGACACTGATATATAGGCCTAAGGCCGAGACAATAAGAAGACACAGTGGCAGAATACATTTAACCACACCTTTGCTTCATCATAAAACCGGAGAGCAACGTCTGTTCGGTGAAGTCCACGAAACATATGGCATGTAACACAGTTACATGACCCACAGCATGGTCAAGCAAGTCCGACATTTTTGGACTACTGAACAACTATTGATTTAGAGTTACCACAGAGAGTTACCACAAGTCGCAAAGAAAACTGCCTCCACCATTCCAGCATCATTTCACCTTCAACATTTGAACATCATCTAATCACCTCTGCTGAGTCTAATACAATGACAACTACAAGATACCTGTCAAGGGTGTGCGTACTGGTAGCGGAGTCAGGTGTAGGAGAGCAGAGAGTTGTGAACAGGCGCACACTTTATTGAGGCAGGAGAAACCAACAGACAATTGGCAAAAGTGCAGAAAAGCACAAACAGTCACAATAATTATGTTCAAACAAATAAACATACCTCGTGACAAAACATGGAATAATACGAAACCAGTCTGGCGCATCAAAATTGACACGTAACACAAACAATATCACACAAAGACATGAGGGGGAACAGAGGAATAAATACATGCAGTGTGATTGGGAAATGCAAACCAGGTTTGCAGAACAAGACAAAACAAATGGATCAATGAAAAATGGAGCAGCGATGGCTAGAAAGCCAATGACGTCGACCACCGAACGCCACCCGAACAAGGAGAGGAGCAGACTTCGGCGGAAGTCGTGACGATACCAAAATTGCCTATAGGTCTCATGGGTAGTAGCCTGCAACTGCTAAGTTTTTTTTAGGACATTAAATTTTCTGTTGGATGAATGCTTGGCTAGTTAGCAATCTAGTTAATATGTTTTGAGTTTCCACTTTGTAATGGTTTTCTTCTGAGGAAAGAGAGGCGGACCAAAACGCAGCGTCGTTACTTGTAAACATCTTTAATAAAGATGAACAATGAACAATCTACAAAACAAGAAATGTGAAAAAAAAACAAACAGCCCTATCTGGTGCAACAAACACAGAGACAGGAACAATCACCCACAAGAGACCTAAAGAATATGGCTGCCTAAATATGGTTCCCAATCAGAGACAATGATAAACACCTGCCTCTGATTGAGAACCACTCTAGGCAACCATAGACTTACCTAGAGTACTACTCTAACCACAATATCATAACTACAAACAACCCCAGACAAAACAAACCACATAAATCCCCATGTCACACCCTGGCCTCACCAAAATACGAACGAAAACCCAGAATGCTAAGGCCAGGGCGTGACACACTTCCTCATTGTGTTGAACCCCAAATTAATAAGCCTATGATGTTAGTTAGTGCATATAAAGACGTATGTAATTCATCTCTATCAAACCCCAAAAATCATGAAAATCTAGAGTCCTATTTCGACAATAAAATATAGCAACTATTGTTTAATTGTCAACCCAAAATGAATGTCACTTGATTAGATGGCACATCAACATATCTTGAGTCATGCATTCCTGCTTGAACGTGTTAGATAAATTAAACAACTTATTTCTTGAATACCTCAGTAGTCTAATTATTACACTCCTTAATAAAGCACTATGAATTACTTTTTAACATGGACCCATGGGCTGGTGCCATCAACTGTAAAAGTTAGTGGCACCAGTACCAACAGGGGAAAAGGTTCATCTGGAGCCCTGCAGTAATTAACATTCATGGTAGGTGTTGATTCAGAGAAACACATATGACAGACACTAACTTACTAATATAGACTAAGTTGTTAGCGTGGTTTTTATAACGTATAAGGCATAATCAGACAGGCAGACAGACAGACAGAGAACAAAAGAAGCACAGAGAGAAGATGCTGAGGCAGATAGACAGCACAACAGGGAGGGAAACATAATGTCTAGAGCAGAGGCCCAGTGGTGAGTTTTCCAGTGGTGTTTTTACATATTGTATTTGATTTAAACATGAGCTGGTTATTAAAGAGGAGAACCATGTCTCACCAGTCACTGGTACAGAAACGCTGTACTGTACTCCCAATGTTATGTGTCAGCACTACTGCCTGTGTCTAAGTAGGGTGTGTAGGGTCAGGATATAAAAAGGCCCTTACAGACCACGATTGAGATGCCAACGAACCACTAGCTGCTCCTGTGTGTCCTCTAAATCCCTTGCTGGTGCCTGTCTACCTGGTGGGGATAATCTGATAAAGAGAGGGGAATGGACACATGGGAGCAAAGCTAACAACAAAGAAGTTGTTGTTGTTGTACTGTGTGCGTTAAGTAATGTAAGTAGCCCTGTTTCAGTGTTGACAGTAAAGTATGTTTGCAGGGATGGGTGTTTGTACTCATGTATGTGCCTTTGCTTGCTAGGCTAATAATTTGTTTGCATGACCTGCCTAGCTTGCTAAATAATTGTAGCCCACTGCTAATGATAATGTTAAGGTAACATGGGGGCTGTTCAGTCTGATGCCATTATCTCACATTTGCATCCTTATTGTGCAGATAGCCCATCCTTTACTGGTGTGATTGTATGCTACAGTGTCAGTGCCTTTCTTATTTGGCAGTCATTTCCAGGCCTGGTGCCTCATCCTTGTAGTTAACTGTAACAACCAATAGTTACACTGTATTAACAACATGTAGCCGGTAATAATTGCAGTCTGTAATTACAAAGGTGTATGAATGCGTGTTACCGTGCTTGTTACAAATGGACAGGTTTCCACTAAATTCACCAACTTTGTGTGTGTTTTGTTTCTTCTCAGTTGCATCCAATTCATTAACAACTGTCACAAAGGTTGTGACCCCTCGTGGATGCGCTGGGTGTCCAAGAGATTATGCTCAATAGGCTCTAATGACTTACCCATGAATGTGCACTATAGAAAATATATCTTCACTCAACATTATTGCTAGTACTTGCCACCAAAATAAAGTGTACCATCTGGGTTAACTTGGTCATCCCAGGTGAGGAAAAACACACTATTTCAAAGCATAGTACATGTAAGTTCAATGTAATTACTAGGTGTTACACATGATTTAGCTAGGCAAAATAAAGTGTATCTTGAGGGGTACTTACTTGTAATTAAAGTGTTCTTAAACAACACACTACCTGTACGAAAGACTATCGAGAGTAAATATTAGTTCGTCATAGGAGAGCTGTAGCTCCGCCCACCGGTGATGTGGAGCAGAGCATGCTTGGTGAGCTCTAACTGAGGAGATGGAAGTAACTAGAGAAAGTACACAAGCCAAGTTCCAGCCATCTCCTGTGATTACCTTTACCAAGCATACTTTGTTTTAGCCCAGGCCAGTGTGCGTCCTACAGAAATGTGAGTTCATATTTCTTACCGTTCATGGACTGTGGATGAACTCCTCTTTATTATGCTAATTAGCATTTTTACCGCAAGCTAGCAACTGTAATAGACATTTAGCATTTCAGTCAGAGGTGCAACTTCCACTGGGGACGCCCCACATTGTGAAATGGCCTTTTTGCCCTCCCCCCCAGTTTTATCATTGGAATGTGATACAAAATGAGGCAATGGTTTGCTTTAGGACCACGTGGACACCTCCAAGCGATCAGGTAGGCTGTTTGGAGTGTTTATCCGACTAAAAAAAGTATTATTATTATTATATACCCCCCCCACTTCTAAAACCAAATTTTCAGTGTACAGTATAATTTCCACCAGTGTCTAGTTTTATATACCCTGTGGTTGTATGGATGTACAGTGCATTGCAAATGTATTCATCCCCCTTCATCCCCTGTTTTTTCTATTTTGTCCCCCGTGTCTGGTCCAGTATGTCCCCCGTGTCTGGTCCAGTTAGGCCCCCGTGTCTGGTCCAGTATGTCCCCCGTGTCTGGTCCAGTATGTCCCCCGTGTCTGGTCCAGTATGTCCCCCGTGTCTGGTCCAGTATGTCCCCCGTGTCTGGTCCAGTTAGTCCCCCTTGTCTGGTCCAGTTAGTCCCCCTTGTCTGGTCCAGTTAGTCCCCCCGTGTCTGGTACAGTAAGTCCCCCTTGTCTGGTCCAGTTAGTCCCCCTTGTCTGGTCCAGTTAGTCCCCCGTGTCTGGTCCAGTTAGTCCCCCGTGTCTGGTCCAGTTAGTCCCCCGTGTCTGGTCCAGTTAGTCCCCGTGTCTGGTCCAGTTAGTCCCCCGTGTCTGGTCCAGTTAGTCCCCCATGTCTGGTCCAGTAAGTCCCCCCCGTGTCTGGTACAGTAAGTCCCCCCCGTGTCTAGTACAGTAAGTCCCCCCGTGTCTGGTACAGTAAGTCTCCCCCCCGTGTCTGGTACAGTAAGTCCCCCCGTGTCTGGTACAGTAAGTCCCCCCCGTGTCTGGTACAGTAAGTCCCCCCCGTGTCTGGTACAGTAAGTCCCCCCCGTGTCTGGTACAGTAAGTCCCCCCGTGTCTGGTACAGTAAGTCCCCCCGTGTCTGGTACAGTAAGTCCCCCCCTGTGTCTGGTACAGTAAGTCCCCCGTGTCTGGTACAGTATGTCCCCCTGTGTCTGGTACAGTTAGTCCCCCTGTGTCTGGTACAGTATGTCCCCCCGTGTCTGGTACAGTTAGTCCACGTCTCTGGTACAGTATGTCCACTGTGTCTGGTACAGTATGTCCCCCTGTGTCTGGTCCAGTTAGTCCCCCTTGTCTGGTCCAGTTAGTCCCCGTGTCTGGTCCAGTTAGTCCCCTTGTCTGGTCCAGTTAGTCCCCCTTGTCTGGTCCAGTTAGTCCCCCGTGTCTGGTACAGTAAGTCCCCCTGTCTGGTCCAGTTAGTCCCCCTTGTCTGGTCCAGTTAGTCCCCCGTGTCTGGTCCAGTTAGTCCCCCGTGTCTGGTCCAGTTAGTCCCCCGTGTCTGGTCCAGTTAGTCCCCCGTGTCTGGTCCAGTAAGTCCCCCGTGTCTGGTCCAGCATGCCTCCCGTGTCTGGTACAGTAAGTCCCCCGTGTCTGGTACAGTAAGTCCCCCCCGTGTCTGGTACAGTAAGTCCCCCGTGTCTAGTACAGTAAGTCCCCCCCCGTGTCTGGTACAGTAAGTCCCCCCGTGTCTGGTACAGTAAGTCCCCCCCTGTGTCTGGTACAGTAAGTCCCCCCGTGTCTGGTACAGTAAGTCCCCCCCCGTGTCTGGTACAGTAAGTCCCCCGTGTCTGGTACAGTAAGTCCCCCCGTGTCTGGTACAGTAAGTCCCCCCGTGTCTGGTAGAGTAAGTCCCCCCGTGTCTGGTACAGTAAGTCCCCCGTGTCTGGTACAGTAAGTCCCCCGTGTCTGGTACAGTAAGTCCCCCCGTGTCTGGTACAGTAAGTCCCCCCCGTGTCTGGTACAGTAAGTCCCCCGTGTCTGGTACAGTATGTCCCCCTGTGTCTGGTACAGTTAGTCTCCCCGTGTCTGGTACAGTATGTCCCCCCCCGTGTCTGGTACAGTTAGTCCCCGTCTCTGGTACAGTATGTCCACCGTGTCTGGTACAGTATGTCCCCCTGTGCCTGGTACAGTTAGTCCCCTCGTCTGGTACAGTATGTCCCCCTGTGTCTGGTACAGTTAGTCCCCCCCGTGGTCTGGTACAGTTAGTCCCCCCCGTGGTCTGGTACAGTTAGTCCCCGTGGTCTGGTACAGTAAGTCCCCGTGGTCTGGTACAGTAAGTCCCCGTGGTCTGGTACAGTAAGTCCCCGTGGTCTGGTACAGTTAGTCCCCCTGTCTGGTCCAGTTAGTCCCCCGTGTCTGGTCCAGTTAATCCCCCTCGTCTGGTACAGTATGTCCCCCGTGTCTGGTACAGTAAGTCCCCCGTGTCTGGTACAGTAAGTCCCCCCGTGTCTGGTACAGTAAGTCCCCCCGTGTCTGGTACAGTAAGTCCCCCGTGTCTGGTACAGTTAGTCCCAGTCTCTGGTACAGTTAGTCCCAGTCTCTGGTACAGTAAGTTCCCCCGTGTCTGGTACAGTAAGCCCCCCGTGTCTGGTACAGTAAGTCCCCCCCGTGTCTGGTACAGTAAGTCCCCCCGTGTCTGGTACAGTAAGTCCCCCGTGTCTGGTACAGTAAGTCCCCCCGTGTCTGGTACAGTATGTCCCCCTGTGTCTGATACAGTTAGTCCCCTGTGTCTGGTACAGTATGTCCCCCCGTGTCTGGTACAGTTAGTCCCTGTCTCTGGTACAGTATGTCCACCGTGTCTGGTACAGTATGTCCCCCTGTGTCTGGTACAGTTAGTCCCCCTCGTCTGGTACAGTATGTCCCCCTGTGTCTGGTACAGTTAGTCCCCCCCGTGGTCTGGTACAGTTAGTCCCCCCGTGGTCTGGTACAGTAAGTCCCCGTGGTCTGGTACAGTTAGTCCCCCTCGTTTGGTCCAGTTAGTCCCCCTCGTCTGGTCCAGTTAGTCCCCCTCGTCTGGTCCAGTTAGTCCCCCTCGTCTGGTACAGTATGTCCCCCTGTCTGGTACAGTAAGTCCCCCATGTCTGGTACAGTATGTCCCCCCGTGTCTGGTACAGTAAGTCCCCCCGTGTCTGGTACAGTAAGTCCCCCGTGTCTGGTACAGTTAGTCCCAGTCTCTGGTACAGTTAGTCCCAGTCTCTGGTACAGTAAGTTCCCCCCCCCCGTGTCTGGTACAGTAAGCCCCCAGTGTCTGGTACAGTAAGTCTCCCCGTGTCTGGTACAGTAAGTCCCCCTGTGTCTGGTACAGTAAGTCCCCCAGTGTCTGGTACAGTAAGTCCCCCGTGGTCTGGTACAGTAAGTCCCCCCCAGTGGTCTGGTACAGTAAGTCCCCCCCGTGTCTGGTACAGTAAGCCCCCCAGTGTCTGGTACAGTAAGTCCCCCCCCCGTGTCTGGTACAGTAAGTGTCCCCCTGTCTGGTCAGTAAGTCCCCCGTGTCTGGTACAGTAAGTCCCCCCTGGTGGTCTGGTCTGGTACAGTAAGTCCCCCGTGGTCTGGTACAGTAAGTCCCCCCCGTGTCTGGTACAGTAAGTCCCCCCGTGTCTGGTACAGTAAGTCCCCCGTGTCTGGTACAGTAAGTCCCCCCGTGTCTGGTACAGTAAGTCCCCCCGTGTCTGGTACAGTAAGTCCCCCTGTGTCTGGTCCAGTTAGTCCCCTGTGTCTTGTACAGTATGTCCCCGTCTCTGGTCCAGTATGTCCCCCCCGTGTCTGGTACAGTATGTCCCCCCGTGTCTGGTACAGTGTGTCCCCCGTGGTCTGGTACAGTAAGTCCCCCGTGTCTGGTACAGTAAGTCCCCCCCGTGTCTGGTCCAGTTAGTCCCCCGTCTCTGGTACTGTAAGTCCCCCTGTGTCTGGTCCAATATGTCCCCTGTGTCTTGTACAGTATGTCCCCGTCTCTGGTCCAGTATGTCCCCCCCGTGTCTGGTACAGTATGTCCCCCCGTGTCTGGTACAGTGTGTGTCCCCGTGTTTCTGGTACATTATGTCCCCCCCGTGTCTGGTCCAGTTAGTCCGCCGTGTCCAATTTGTAAGTCGCTCTGGATAAGAGCGTCTGCTAAATGACTTAAATGTAATGTAATGTCATTTCAATGAATTTTTATTTGGATTTCATGTAAAGGACATGCACAAAATAGTCCAAACTGGTGAAGTAAAATTAAAGAAATAACTTGTTTCAAAACATTCAGAGAAATATTTTAAGTGGTGCGTGCATATGTATTCACCCCCTTTGCTATGAAGCCCCTAAATAAGATCTGGTGCAACAAATTACCTTCAGAAGTCCCATAATTAGTTAAATAAAGTCCACCTTTGTGCAATCTAAGTGTCACATGATTTGTCACATGATCTCAGTATATATACACCTGTTCTGAAAGGCCCCAGAGTCTGCAACACCACCAAGCAAGTGGCACCATGAAAACCAAGGAGCTCTCCAAACAGGTCAGGGACAAAGTTGTGGAGAACTACAGATCAATGTTGTGTTATAAAAAATATCAGAAACTTTGAACATCCCACGGAGCACCATTAAATCCATTATTAAAAAATTGAAGTAATATGGCACCACAACAAACCTGCCAAGAGAGGGCCGCCTACCAAAACTCATGGACCAGGCAAGTAGGGCATTAATCAGAGAGGCAACAAAGAGACCAAAGATAACCCTGAAGAAGCTGCAAAGCAGAGTATCTGCCCATAGGACCACTTTAAGCCATACATTCCACAGAGCTGGGCTTTATGGAAGAGTGGCCAGAAAAAGGCCATTGCTTAAAGAAAAAGATAAGCAAACGTGTTTGGTGTTCACCAAAATCATGTGGAAGACTCCCCAAACATAAGGTAAGCGAAAGCGCTATCAAGGAAAGCGCTATGTCTGGCGCAAACCCAACACCTCTCATCACCCCGAGAACACCTGCCGATAAAAAATGTTTTTCGTCGGCAGGGACTGGGAAACTGGTCAGAATTGAAGGAATGATGGATGATGCTAAATACAGAGAAATTATTGAGGGAAACCTGTTTCAGTCTTCCAGAGATTTGAGACTGACGGAGGTTCACCTTCCAGCAGGACAATGACCCTAAGCACACTGCTAGAGAAACACTCGAGCGGTTTAAGGGGAAACATGTACATTTCTTGGAATGGCCTAGTCAAAGCCCAGACCTGAATCCAATTGAAAATCTGTGGTATGACTTAAAGATTGCTGTACACCAGCAACGTGCGGGGCACGTGCGGGGTGCAAGCACAGGATGCACTGGGCTGTGCAGACACACCGGAAACACAGTGCACAGAGCCGGCGCAGGACATCCTGGGCCGTAGAGACGTACTGGCAGACAGATGCACTGAGCTGGCACCCTCTGACCTAGCTGGATGCCCCCTCTAGCCTGGCCAATGCGGGGAGCTGGGATGTAGCGCACCGGGCTGTGAACGCGCACTGGAGACACCGTGCGCTCCACCGCATAACATGGTGCCTGACCAGTACGACGCTCGCCACGGTAAGCACGGGGAGTTGGCTCAGGGCTCCAACCTGACTCAGCCAAACTCCCCGTGTGCCCTCCCACAAAAAAATTGTTGGGGCTGCCTCTCGGGCTTCCTTGCTAGCCGTGTTCCCTCGTAACGATGGGCCTCTTTACCAGTTGCCTCCTCCTACCTGGCTGCTTCCACCTGTTCCCATGGAAGGCGATCCCTTCCGGCCAGGATCTCCTCCCATGTCCAGGATCCTTTGCCACCCAGGATGTCATCCCATGTCCAGTCCTCCTTTTTACCACGCTGCTTGGTCCTTTTGTGGTGGGTAGTTCTGTCCCGGCCATCGAAAGAAGTGGACCAAAGTGCAGCGTTGTAAGCGTACATTTTCCTTTATTATGGAATGACGCCAATAAAACAAGATAAACAACCGTGAAGCTTACGAGGGCTAAGTGCCACGAACACAAGTCAACTACCCACACTGAAATGATGGAAAAAGGTCTACCTAAGTATGATTTCCAATCAGATACAACGATAGACAGCTGTCCCTGATTGAGAACCATACCTGGCCAAAACATAGAAATAAAGAAACATAGAAAACAAAACATAGAATGCCCACCCCACATCACACACTGACCTAACCAAATAGAGAAATAAAACATCTCTCTAAGGTCAGGGCGTGACGGGGTGAATATTTTCACAAGCTGCTGTATGCTGTATAGATTATGTTGTTATTTTGTTAGCAATGAACCTTGTGGATGTAGCTATATACATCCAAGTTGTTAGGTTGTATTGTCCTGTGCAGCACATAACCTATTGTAGCCATATTATTTATTGCTTATGTAAGTGGAGGTTTTATTAAGCTTATACTGTATCTGCCATTTATTATTGCATTTCATTTCTCCCTTTTCAGAAGCACACACACTCTTGGTTAACACAATTGTCAAGGCATACACTGTGCTGTGCCGTTTCTGCTTTATGTGAATCAGCGTCATTAAACTACCTCAACTGGAATCCTACGTGTCAGTCATCTGTGCCCTTACAAGCACCTGGGAGAGAACACATAGTCCTAAGAAAAGCCTAAGAATATACAGTCCTCCACTACACTACCCATCCTGGCAAGCTGGCTCTCATTTGAAAGTTTCTGGATGCACAATCCAAGAGGGAGGATAAGCACACTAGTACACCACAGAGTACATGTAATATCTTCATAAGTACAATGTAATTACTAGGTGCTACACAGGATTTAGCAAGTTAAAATGAAGTGGAAGAGTAATGTCCTCCATGTGGGCAAGTTTAATATTGTGGTGGACTAAGATGAGAAGAGGCTACTGTGCAACTCACTATTCAAGAAAGATACATTTTGAATTTATAATAATTTGTTTTATCATTATTATTATTATTATTGTATATCACAATTATTATTGTAAACGTATTTATTTAATCGAAACCAGTTCTTTAAATTTGCAAATTAAGTGCCAGCTGTAATGCTGTGTTTGCCATAATGTAATAGCCTGCTTGTATTTTCCCTATAAACAATGGCTTGACTAACTTTTGATATTACCCAAATTAAGTTTAGAAACTTTTGTAAGGGTACTTCAAGCCTACAGTATGATATGTAGGCAGTGCGCACTGGCGCTCCATTTGAACCTGAGATGAGGAAAATGTTTTTGACCTACAATAGTTATTCCTATAATCAAACAATATAATGCTTATCTTTATACAATATATTTTTGATAGAAAATGTACGAATTAGCTTCCTGTACGCCTTTATCTGTATAGCAGATATAGTATCCATCTGATATAAAGAAATGCGTGTTGGTGTCCTAGCATTCTGCCTGCATATCTCTCTCACTCTTTTTCTGGGGCTAGGCCTAAGCATCTCTTCCTTTATATATACAGCACCAGTCAAAAGTTTGGACACACCTACTAATTCCAGGGTTTTTCTTTATTTTTACTATTTTCTACATTTTAGAATAATATTGAAGACTTCAACAGCTATGATATAACATATATGGAATCACGTAGTAACCAAAATGTGTTAAACAAATCAAAAATATATTTTATATTCGGGATTCTTCAAAGTAGCCACCCTTTGCCTTGATGACAGCTTTGCCCACTCTTGGAATTCTCTCAACCAGCTTCACCTTGAATGCTTTTCCAACAGTCTTGAAGGAGTTCCCACATATGCTGAACACTTGTTGGCTGCTTTTCCTTCACTCAACTCATCCCAAACCATCTCAATTGGGTTGAGGACGGGTGATTGTGGAGGCCAGGTGTTGTGACGTGACTTTCATTAATGTGATGACTGTTATTTATCGAATCAACTATGTTTAATTGTTACCCGATTAAATTAATCATGTAACAATTAACTAAATTAATTAAATTATCATAGTAACAATTAGGAATTTGGGGGAAACATGGAAGAAGTTGTTTATAGAGTTACCATCTCCCGAATTCAACTCTAAAAGATATATCTATATAGTGTGTCCAAACTTTTAACTGGTACTGTATATACATTTATACTGTATATATAAATTAAAACGTTTTTTATTTTATTTATTAATATCATACAGTGGACACCTAAGCCTATAGGCCTATGAATGCAATGCTCTGATGCATTTAGTGCTCACATCTCCAACAGCTGAACAATGAGATGAAAAATGATTGTTTTAGGAAAGTAAAACATATATATTTTTAATTGGCTATAAAGTTTTGCTAATGCTAAACATCTAAACAAGAAATTGTGTTTCTGTCATTTGTTATAGGCTGTTTAAGGATGCGTAAATGTGGCTATTTTGGCCAATATCCCTCGTTTATTGATGGAGCTGGCTGTGCCAGGTCGGATCTGAATGCATATGGATTTCTCAAATGTCTGGTAAATTGAAATCTTCCTAGTCACTTTGTCCGGCGCCAAATTTTCCTAACAGAAACCCTGGATGGCAGGCAGACAGACACTGGAATAAGTTTCTGAGTGACAGTATGAGGGCTGTTTGTGGGACTGGAAAAACATAAAGCTTACAGCTTCTGGAAGTTTCACATAATTTACGTACCTTATTCTGAACTGAAGTGAAACTTCCATAAGCTTTAACATGAGGGCCAGGTTGTCAAGATAGGTAATGTATTGTACAAGTACGCATTAATTACAAATAAGTACAACTCAAGATACACTTCATTTTAATGAGCTAAATCCTGTGTGACAACCAGTAATTACATTGTGCTTAGGCAAACATTACATGTACTACGCTTTAAAATAGTGTATTTTTCCACATCTGGGGTGCCACCCATATTAGATCCCAGTCAGTGAGGTTGACCTACTCATCTGTTTTTACCAGTTCAACCAAATTAGCACAGATGGTGCACTTTATTTTAGGGGCAACAGTTTTAGGGGCAACAGTTTGAACAGTGCACATTCAAGGGTAAGTAATTAGAGTCTATTGAGCATAGGTTATAATGTCTCAGACACCCAGCTCATCCACGAGTGATGACAACCTTTGTGACAGTTGTTACTGTATGCAGCTGAGAAGAAACTCTAAAGTTAGTGAATTTAGTTGAAGCCTGCTCATTTGTGACAAGCATGGTAAACAAGCATTCATTGTTACACCTCTGTAATTACATACGGCAATTACTACAGTTACATGTTATTATTACACTATCTATGTGTTGTTACGGTTAATTACAATACTTGTTACAGTGTAATTACACATATAATTATAATGTAATAAGGACCCCTTAAAATGAAGTGTTATACAAATAGGTATAAGCCTAATTTCCTTGTATAGCCTTGGTGTGTATAGTTGCTTGGTCAATTCTATTTCCATGTATCTCTTTCCTCCTAGAAAGCACACACCCTGCTGTAGTGTGTGGTTTCTAAGTACCCAAAGTGAACCGGAGTGCGTTGTTATGTGGTGACAATAAAAACACTTTGCTCTGACATACTTTGGCTCTATTCAAATCAAATTTATTTATATAGCCCTTCGTACATCAGCTGATATCGCAAAGTGCTGTACAGAAACCCAGCCTAAAACCTCAAACAGCAAGCAATGCAGGTGTAGAAGCACGGTGGCTAGGAAAAACTCCCTAGAAAGGCCAAAACCTAGGAAGAAACCTAGAGAGGAACCAGGCTATGTGGGGTGGCCAGTCCTCTTCTGGCTGTGCCGGGTGGAGATTATAACAGAACATGGCCAAGATGTTCAAATGTTCATAAATGACCAGCATGGTCGAATAATAATAAGGCAGAACAGTTGAAACTGGAGCAGCAGCACAGTCAGGTGGACTGGGGACAGCAAGGAGTCATCATGTCAGGTAGTCCTGGGGCATGGTCCTAGGGCTCAGGTCAGTTGAAACTGGAACAGCAGCATGGCCAGGTGGACTGGGGACAGCAAGGAGTCATCATGTCAGGTAGTCCTGGGGCATGGTCCTAGGGCTCAGGTCCTCCGAGAGAGAGAAAGAAAGAGAGAAGGAGAGAATTAGAGAATGCACACTTAGATTCACACAGGACACCGAATAGGACAGGAGAAGTACTCCAGATATAACAAACTGACCCCAGCCCCCCGACACATAAACTACTGCAGCATAAATACTGGAGGCTGAGACAGTGCTGGACATCCCTGTGGTCCTTCACACATCCCCGAGTCAATACATAGTGTTTAGTAGAGGTCATCCAGAGTCTTGCAGTTTTTTTTTACATATGGTCTAGAGTGTACATGTGTGTATGGCTGGTGGCCCGACAGTTGCATTTCAGTAATTGCATTAAAAAGTAATTGCATTTCACAATAAAATGCTCACATTACATTTGACATGATTTTCTCCTCATTTGTTAAAATGCATTTGACTCTTACTTAATCTGTCTGCTCTTAATTGATAATCACTTACCCGTTTGGTAAACCTATAGATTTTATACCTGTTTGTCTACTACAGATTTTGAGAACTACATAATAAAAATGTCTGTTTGTAAATTATAAACATATAACGTATGATATATACTGTAATGTACTATTATGACTCTGATTTTAAAGTTGTTGTTTTTTATCTGATATTGACATCAAAGATGTACTGTATGTAATTCATCCCCTATACAGTAAACATGAATGAAGTTGCTGGGCTTTTTTTGATAGGGGGGTTTCACACTGCTTTACTAAAATTGCATTGGCCAATCCAGTACTGTAATATATGCCATTTACGTAGCAGGTGTTTTTATCCAAAGTGAGTCCACACATTTTTGTATGTGACCTCAGTGGGAATTGAACCCACCTCTAACTGAGCCACACAGGACAACTATAATACATATGTACAAAAGATTATGCATAATAATACAATACAGGTGGAAGGTGTATGATTGCCATCCACATGACCATGTCTGTCACGTTCTGACCTTAGTTTCTTTTGTATGTCTCTATTTTAGTTTGGTCAGGGCGTGAGCTGGGGTGGGCATTCTATGTTTTGTTCTGTGTGTGATATTTCTAGGTGTTTGGCCTGGTATGGTTCCCAGTCAGAGGCAGCTGTCAATCGTTGTCTCTGATTGAGAACCATACTTAGGCAGCCTGTTTTCCCACTATGGGTTGTGGGTAGTTGCTTTCTGTCTGCACCAGACAGAACTGTTTCGTTTTCGTTCGTTCTCTTGTTATTTTGTTTTGTGTTCAGTTTAAATAAATATGAACATGGACACTTACCACGCTGCATATTGGTCCGATCCTTCCTACTCCTCCTCAGAAGAGGAGGAAAACCGTTACAATGCCACCCTCCTCCAGGCCATGGATGGGGTATGCAATGAAATGTGAGGCTTGGATTCCCCATGCCAAAAGGTTTTTCCCCAGGTGCATGATCAATGAGGACATTTACTGCGATGTCGAGGCCAAATGCTCAAGACAGACTTGATGCAAACTAGCATCTGCTAAACTTATGTTTCTTTTATTAATTTCATTTGTTTAATTTGACAACAGTACACCTATGTTGTAATTATATTTGAACAATATATTTTTGCATCAATGATTGGAATGATGTCTTCAATTATCACATGTTTGATTACACGTAGGACAGAAATTATGGACATTTTATATACATTTTTGATGGGTCAAGATTGATGGGTAGTGCAAGTGTATTACCTGTTGTGAAAACAGTGTAATGTATTGTATTTTACAGTACTGTAACATTTTACATTCAAAGGTCAATTTTGAAACATATATCTTCACTTTTTTGCTATAGGATTAGCTGGTTGTTACACAACTAAATTGAGAAGAAATCATAATGTTGTGTTTTGGTTATTAAATCAATATATTTCATATTAAACCATTATTATTACTCAATTTTGTCTCCAAACAAAATTAATGCACAATAAAACGTTTTGAATATGACTTCGCAATTTACCAATTTGGAGTTTTGTACTATGAGTTTTGAAAATTCACCACATACTTGTGAAAATAGCACCAAAGCGATTGAAAAAAACAATAATAGCCATACTCCTCTCCTCTCTGCACTCACCTACACTACAGTGAAGTGCAGACTGAGAATTGAGGAGAGCAGCTGAAACATTTTGATGATTCATTAGCCGATTAACATCTCTTTCCCCTAAGATTCCAAGATGTTGAATACACTAAAAAAAAGTTTATATATTTAAAATTAAAAACCAATCAGACAAACTGGACATACAGGTTCACAAGCAATACATTCTGTAACGGCAGAATATTTTAACTATCAAAATAAATTTGCTGACAACTTGATGACATTTTCATGATTTTCATGACAAAACTAATGAAACTACTGACTACTGGTCAGCACCACTTCTCCCTCAGGAGACTGAAGAGATATGGCATGGCCTCTCCGATCCTCAGGAACATTTACAGGTGAACCATCGAAAGCATGGTACGGAAACTGCTCCAACCGCGACCACAAGGTCCTACAGAGGGTGGTGCGGACACCCCAGAACATTACTGGGGGCAAGCTCCCAACCATCCAAGACATTCATACCAGGTGGTGTCTGAGAAAGGCTGGAAAACTGCCAAGGACTCCATCCACCCGAGACTGACTGTTTCGATGCTCCTGTCCAACAGGTGGTACTGGTATCTGCACAGACTACCTGCATGGACTCTATGCCCATCCTCAGGTCTCTGCCATGTAGCCACACACACCTACACTGACACTCTTCACACTCATACTTACATACACACTCATACACACTACTGACAACTCACATATACACTCACACACCACACATGTTGCCTCCATAATTGATAGATTATAGTGATTAATATTACCATTCGTTGCTGCTACTATTACCATTAGTATTTATCCTGCTATCTGCCACTTTTATCATGTACATTCCTTTCCCAATCACTCCAGTACCCCTGCACATTGGAATATCGGTACTGGCATTGACCTGACTTGAATAGAACAGTATTCTCCGGTTTATTTTCTTTTTTTCTTCTCTCGCATTTCACATATTTGATTTCTTATCTACACTGAGTGCACAAACCATTATGAACACCTGCTCTTTCACTGATTTAGACTGACCTGGTGAATCCAGGAGAAAGCTATGATCACTTATTGATGTCACTTGTTAAATCCACTTCAATCAGTGTAGATGAAGGGGAGGAGACAGGTTAAATGTCACGGCCGTTAAAAGAAGAGGACCAAGGTGCAGCGTGGTAAACGTACATTTTCTCTTTATTTGGACAATGACGCCGAACAAAACAATAAACACTACAAAAACAAACCGTGAAGCTAAAGGCTATGTGCCCTAAACAAAGTCAACTTCCCACAAAAACAGGTGGGAAAATGGGCAGCCTAAGTATGGTTCTCAATCAGAGACAACGTTAGACAGCTCTCCCTGATTGAGAACCCTACCCGGCCAAAACATAGAACTACACAACATAGAACGTAGAATACCCACCCCAACTCACGCCCTGACCAAACCAAAATAGAGACATAAAAGGGCGTGACAGTACCCCCCTCCCCCCCCACAAAGGTGAGGACTCCGACCGCAAAACCTAAACCTATAGGGGAGGGTCTGGGTGGACATCTATCCGCGGTGGCAGCTCAGGTGCGGGACGCAGACCCCGCTCCACCACTGGCTCATCTTACTTTGGTGGCACCTCTGGTGCTGGGACCCTCAACGTCGACCCCGGACTGGGGACCCTCGTAGCGGGCCCCAGACTGGACACCCTCGTTGCGGGCCCCGGACTGGGCACCCTCGTTGCGGGCCACGGACCGGGCACCCTCGTTGTGGGCCCCAGACTGGGTGCCCTCTCTGGAGGCTCCGGACTGGAGGCCGTCTCTAGAGGCTACGGACTGGAGGCCGTCTCTGGAGGCTCTGGACTAGAGGCCGTCTCTGGAGGCTCCTCACTGGAGACCGTCGCTGGAGGCTCCGGACTGGAAGACGTTGCTGGAGGCTCCGGACTGGAGGACGTCGCTGGAGGCTCCGGACTGGAGGACGTCGCTGGAGGTTCCGGACTGGAGGACATCGCTGGAGGTTCCGGACTGGAGACCGTCGCTGGAGGCTCCGGACTGGAGCCCTTCGCTGGAGGCTCCGGACTGGAGGCCTTCGCTGGAGGCTCCGGACTGGAGGCTTTCGTTGGAGGTTTCGTGCCATGACTCCTCACTGGAGGCTTCGTGCCATGGATCATCACTGGAGGCTTCGTGCCATGGATCATCACTGGAGGCTTCTTGCCATGGAGTATCACTGGAGGCTTTTTGCCATGGATCATCACTGGAGGGAGGAGACGTATGGGCAGTCTTTTACGTTGAGCTGCCACAGGACTCACCAGGCTGGGGAGACATACAGGAGGCCCTGTCCTTCTGGGGACAGGCACAGGATACACTGGGCCGTGGAGGCACACTGGAGGTCTTGAGCGTAGAGCCTGCACAACCCGTCCTGGCTGAATGGTTATTTTCGCCCTGCCTATGCGGGGCGCAGGCACAGGATGCACTGGGCTGTGCAGACGCTCCGGAGACACAGTGCGCAGAGCCGCCACCGTAAAGGAAGCCCACCCGGACCCTCCCTTTTAGAGTCAGGTGTTGTGGACGGAGTGTGTCTGCACCAGACAGAACTTTTTCGTTTTGTTCCACTTTGTTATTTTGTGTCAGTGTTCAGTTTGAATAAATTATCATGAACACGTACAACGCTGCGCTTTGGTCCTCTTCTTCAGACGAGCGTTACATTAAAGAATGATTTTTAAGCCTTGAGACAGTTGAGACATGGATTGTGTATGTGTGCAATTCAGAGGGTGAATGGGCAAAACAAAAGATTTAGGTGCCTTTGAACGGGGTATGGTAGTAGGTGCCAGGATGTACTGGTTTGTGTCAAAAACTGCAACGCTGATGGGTCTTTCACTCTCAACAGTTTCCTGTGTGTATAAAGAATGGTTCACCACTCAAAGGACATCCAGCCAACTTGACACAGCTGTGGAAAGCATTGGAGTCCGAATGGAACATTTTCAACACCTTGTGAAGTCTATTCCCTGTAGAATTTAAGCTGTTCTGAGGGCAGTACAACACTGTGTAAAACACTGTACAGTTTTACACATGCTGTATCCTGTGTATGTGACAATACAACTTGAAACTTTAAAGTAATGGGAAAATTCATTGTATTCACACTCTTGTGCCTGATACTTTTTATCAGTAAATGTGGTTCAAACTACAGTATGTCTCCATCCTGGCAAATGCTCTATTATGCTCTATTATGTCAAAATGCACAGAAACCCACCAGGCTGTGGGTGAGACTCAGACTTTGAACTTTTTGCAAGGCTGTGTGTGTGCAGACGCGCACGCACGCACACACACACACACACACACACACAAACAACACACACACACACACACACACACACACACACAGCACCCCAGAGCTTGCTTGGCACTGGGAGATATTGGTAGAGTTGGAGGTGGGCCTGCATCACTTGGCTTTGATTAATAATATATTGAAGCTTTATTTAAAACACCTTCTATTTGACTTGAAATATGTGCCTTTTTCTGTGTAAAAGACAGGAAGGTAGGAATATATGGGCAAGGAGGCACTGGAGTGTTATTTATCTTCTCTTCTCTCTCTTTCCCCCTCATTCCCTTGCTCTCCCTCTCCCTCTCTCTTGGTTCTCTCTCCAGTGCCAGGCATAATTAAATGCCTGCAGACTGATGTTTACAGAGTATGATGGCCGGAACAGAAGGAAGAGTCTGGGTGAAAACCCAAATTCTCAGCCTCAGCAGAAAAAAAGAGAGTGAAAGAATATAACTGGTGGTGAGTCCCGAAGGATGAAATGTATTCATACATTTTTGTAATTTCACACCATTCAGAAATGTCAGGAAATATTTTGATGGCAGCTTGACTTAGTGAGTTCCTCAGTACCTAATCCACTACTGCAAAACAAACGGACTTGCAGGAGTAGCTAAGCTTATTACAATATTTGAACGCGTGCAAACCAACTCCTATGCAATCATTCTGTAGCATGAAGGTGAGTGGACTGTTAGGATCAATAAAGAAATATGAACTGTAAGGGTGTGGATACAAATTACACTGATTCTCACAGCAGGAAAACAATCCTGCAGCACCAGAAAATGTGAATTCTTATGTGGATCATAATTAATGGACATTTTTGTAAGGGATGATACATTTTTGTTATGGGAAATCAAGTCTGAAATCTTTAAGTGGAAATTGCAATTGTTAGAAGCCTTTTTAAACCTTGAATACACTACAATTTGCATTTCCTGCTACACAGGAAATGTGTCTGAGACAACAGACTGATTAAATGATGGTAGCAAACCCATATAGTCATATCAAGGCACCCTTCTCACAAATGTGTATCATCCCTTCACTATTTCCTGTGATGAATGTCTAATGGAGAGTGTTTTCTGGGGAACATTAGCATTCAAGTTGACGTATGATTGTTTCCTGGCCTCAACAAGTCCTAAAATTAATATTGAACACAGCATTAAATATAATGTCTGGCCCGAGACTGAGAAAAACTGCCAAAGAATCATGTCTCATCCCAATAGCAACAGACACTTATTTTTTGTGGTTTCCGTTTCAAATGCAACTATTCCACTGCATAATTAAAAATGGGTATAAATAAAATAAAATATATAAAGTGTTTATATGTTTGGGCTCCTCTCTCCCATCTTTGGTTTCGAATGTGACGGTTTGATGAGAGGGAATTATTAATCAGACAATGTCAGTCCCTTTTACTTTTTCCCCCTGATATTTGTTTTTGCATCAGAAGCTGTTTATGTTGACTGAGTAGAGAGCATCATAGAGAGCATCATAGAGAGCATCACAGAGAGCATCATTTCCCCTGCATCATGTTCTTTCAGAGAGCTCATAGGAAAAAAATAGGAAAAATGTTAAATAAAAATATCTTTATTCTCCATATTGGTTAACCCTTTACACACGTAGGAATTGGCCTATATGGATAGGGCTAAATGTAAATATTTATTTCAGAATAAATATATGAAGCATATGCATAACGATGGTAGCAATTGAAAGGGAGATTATGCGGAAGTTATTTGACCAAAGGTGAGGACACAACAGTTCACCTGCCACAAGACTGAATCCAAACATGACATTGTTGATTTTATGTGCATTTTACACATACTGTACTTTTTGCAGCATTTGTTGATAACGGAATCTGAAAATATTCTGGATGCATTCAGTAACATAATTAAAATATGGGGTAGTGCATCATAAGACAAAACTATAACGACCCAGGGCAAGACACAGATGCAGACACAGGAGGCAGATGGTTCGAGTCTCTGATATTTATTGAAATACAAGGGGCAGGCAATGGGCAGGTCGGGGACAGGCAGAAGTTTATAAACCAGGTCAGAGTCTGAAAGGTACAGTGGGGGTAGGCAGGCTCGAGGTCAAGGCAGGCTGAATGGTCAGGCAGGCAGGCTCAGTGTCAGGGCAGGCAGAATGGGTGAGAACCGGGAGGGCTAGAAAAACAGACTGGGCAAACAGGAGCACGGAAAAACATGCTGGTAAGCTTGACCAGACTGGCAACAGACAGAGAACAGAGAACACAGGAATAAATACACTGGGGATAATGAGGAAGGCGGGCGACACCTGGATGGGGGTGGAGACAAGCACAGACAGGTGAAACAGATCAGGGTGTGACAAAAACAATGAAAGAGTTTGAGTGAGAGGTCTAAATGGTGTCTCCAAGTGGTCACACACCTCTCCAAAGTGTGCACTTCCTAAGTCATTTCAATGCACTTTTATGACTCAAGGAAAGAGCCTTCAACTATTAGGTGTGTTTTTTTTGCTCTCTAGCTGTGCCGTTGAGAAACTAAAGCAAGTACACTTGTCGTTTTTTTGTTTGGAAAAAAGCCCTGCATTGCCATCATCATTTTAAATCACAATCTGGATCAGGTGGGCATCATTTGAAAGCTTGTTCTATTACCAACATGACAGGCTAAGTAAAATAATTACAATCTGGATCAGGTGGGCATCATTTGAAAGCTTGTTCTATTACCAACATGACAGGCTAAGTAAAATAATTACAATCTGGATCAGGTGGGCATCATTTGAAAGCTTGTTCTATTACCAACATGACAGGCTAAAAATAATTACAATCTGTAAAATAATTACAATCTGGATCAGGTGGGCATCATTTGAAAGCTTGTTCTATTACCAACATGACAGGCTAAGTAAAATAATTACAATCTGGATCAGGTGGGCATCATTTGAAAGCTTGTTCTATTACCAACATGACAGGCTAAGTAAAATAATTGCAATCTTACAGTGTTAGTCTTTCACAAGGCACTTCAGAGATAGTAATTTTGATGCGCATAGAAGTGAGTCATGACAGCATTCAGGTGAGTGTTCTGTGGCAAATTTTCTACACAATACGGCAAACATAAGCTCATTCTATTCAGAACAACATAAGGTAAGGCAGCATTTCATCCTTGTAACTGTACATCAAACATAGCGATCATAAACATTGATACTGTCAATTGTATACGTTTTATTATATGGAAACGTGAAGTACCTAGTTGTATGGTTGTGTGACATCAAAGCGATATTTACTATAATACTCCACATTTCATCTGTCCTAACACATTGAATCCTCTTGATTTACAGCAGGGTAGCCTAGTGGTTAGAGCATTGGACTGGTAACCGAAAGGTTGCAAGTTCAAATCCCTGAGCTGACAAGGTACAAAATCTGTCGTTCTGCCCTTGAACAGGCAGTTAATCCACTGTTCCTAGGCCGTCATTGAAAATAAGAATTTGTTCTTAACTGACTTGCCTAGTAAAATAAAGGTAAAATAAAAAAATAAAAATCTCCCTCACTCAGAAAACAAAAAACGTGCATTAGTGGGAGGGATGGGGGCATCTTCTTGTGGAGTTTCTCAAGTTTAAAACTGCTGTCAGTTGAATCCCATACAGAGCTGTGACGTCATGTATAGCATTTTACTGTACAGCCACTGTGTTCCAATGTAGGTGCTCATCAGCATAGCCGCGGGGAGTAGGGGAGCTGAGGGTGCTGCTGCACTCCCTGAGAAATCTAAATAAATAAAAAATATATTCAAATATGTATGACTTTTTGCTGAATTTTCTTTCTTTATAAAAATAGTTCCCCGGGTCTTTACTACTTTTAGCGGACCGATATAGACTTCTGTAGGGCAGGCAACAACAAACAAATTCAGCATCTCTGCTTTGCCAAAAAAGGTAGTTGTATAATTAGGAACAGATACTGGCAGGATTCAATAGTTGGAATTGTAAAACTTGTTGCCCTGTCCCTTGCTCTGTGATGTCATTCTAATGGCGTCAAACATTCACCTCAAAAGGTGCAAAGTTACGGGCAAAGAAACAAAACATCCACATCAAATTTAAAAAAATTCTTGATCAAATAACTTGGAAACAACCACTTTGTTTGTGCAGTATTAATTAACCATCCTTACAAACCACTTCATGTAAATGTACAGTGCATTAATGTATTGTACATAGGCTGGCCAATGTGCAATACAGTCATTGAATACATTGAGACATCAATTGGTTTGTGATGATATGATGTGGCTCAGTTGGTAGAGCATGGCACTTGTAATGCTACTTTGAGTAGTAGTGAGTGTTTGTTAATTAAAATGGAAAATGAATGAAAAGGCCATTTCAGTTATCACAAGTTTTATTTGCAAAGTATTTCAAGAAACTGGAAAACATATATCAAGTAAGTCATTATATATTCTTCAAGTATTATCAGATTAACTGTTTTGTACAGATAATTATCCTATCAGACTAAAGTTACAAATGCTGGTAAACACTGAGATACATTTAGTAAAAAGAAATTCACAAAAGTAGTGTACTGGGTCATGTATTTGCGGACCAATATAGATGTCTTCAGTGCGGGCATTCTTTTTTTCTGCATCTCCTCCCCATGTTGGCAAAACAATCGCAGCACCCCTACCCCCAAACTACTCCTAGCAGCATCAGTGTCTAAATCTGACATTTTCAAACCAACCAGGAGTGTAAATGGCTACATTCATGGGGGTAACTTGCATAAATACAATATTTTTATTCTAAATTCTTTAGTCAGAATGCTTTAAGCTGGTATGAAAAGACATTCTGAGAGCTCACATATGGAGCTAAAGACAGACAGTAAATAGCAGGTAAACAACAGTCCTATCCCTCTCAATTCATCCTGAAGTGAGCTGTTGTCCAAATTCAAGATCCACCTCCAGACATCCAAGCAGGCATCAGCTGTGCCATCTGCCAGGTCCATTAGATGGTATTTGTATAGAGGCTGATGAAGGCTGTGAGGGCGCCCTGCCGGTAATACGTTTGGAATGAGGGTACTGAATGGGCTGGCTGGCTGTGATCAGAATTCAGCTGTGTTGATCAGGGAACCCATCACAGTGCCAGAGAGGGGCGTGCACTCTCTAGGCTTACTTCCTCATGGCTGGTGCCTTAGTTATACTGCAGCTTCTGAGTGAGTTATATTTTTCAACTTACAGCACCTAGGTCAACTCAGCAAATCAAGTTAACCCTTAGCCTAGAATTTCCTTTTTTTTTACATGGGCTGCGTCTCAATTCACTGCATCCGCCGACATCGCCCTTCCACTTCTGCGGTGAAAGGTGGCAAAGATAAAGTGGTGTTTGTCAGACCATGAGCCATCCCGAAAATCTTCTCACAAAAAACACTTTAGCTTCCGAACTGGCTGAACACTAATATGTTGAAAGAACTACATAACAAAATAGTTACATTGTAATTTACAAGTTTGCACAACTTAACATTATGTCAGCCGGGTAAACTGAAAACGGCTCTTTTTGTTACAGTTAAAGTATCAGGGAAATGACCTATCAATAACCCCCATCACAATGTGAGGTGCTCCTGCTTTGACCATGTGTGTGTCAGGACCCCGCCAGTAGGTTTCCATACTCTCCGAATATAAGATATTAATGCTCTAGACACTTTTCATGGGATGTTGCAAGAACATTCATGTGTCCAGTTTTCTGAGGGTTAAGAGAATATACCATCAATGTCACGCCAAACAGAACACAGTTGCCATGTTCTCAGAATATAAGATATTAATGTTCTAGACACGTTTCATGGGAACATTGCAAGAACATTCCTGTGTCCAATGACGTTTAAAACATAGGATGTTCTGTGATGGTCCCCTTTAGGTCTGTCTAGTTCCCAGCATTTTACAGGGATGTCTCTAAAGACGTTTTTAGGATGTCACCTGATAGATTTTATTTCTTTACACACCACCCATTATTACTGTTGTCAAGCCAATCAAAGCCCTGATTGGTGTACCACTTATATGCTTTCAACCATCTAAAAGCACAGCCAAATGCCAATGGAAGAACAATGTCTGATTTTTGGTTTAGTTGTGTTATCACTGCGCTTTCAACCATTAAACCTTTTACAGCAGTGGGCTAAATCTGGGTCACACAAAGTGTTTATTGGTAGTCTTAAACAAGTCTACTTTGAAACGAAAGTATACACCTCACACACATGGTTATGGGCTTACAAAAAACAAGACACCTGTACCATGTCAAATATAATCTAAAAAATGTATTCAATTTGGCTTCAAGTGCCGTATCACTTTTATACAACAGGTTACCATCATATTCAAATAATGATTGACATATTTCCATTAAAAACATTATTTTGCTGGATTTAATCATACTATTTCATCCTTCCACGAGATATAGTCCTGACACAAATCTAAGGTTGCTACCCAAGCCGGCTGGTTGTTTGTTCTATCGGTTCGGTTGCCAGAGACCCGGCCCAGTCTTTAAGCCTTTTTGAACTGTATCTATGAACGCGACCCAGTCGTTCGTTCTAAATGTTCCATTGCCATGCTGGCTGGCAACATTCTTATCCCTTGCTTGCTAGCTAGCCAACTACGGCTAATTTACAGCAAAGTAGCTGCGTTTGCGTTTGTTTAAGCTGTTTTCTAGTGTCATTTATTTGGATACATCCATAACAATGAGCTAATGATGCGCGATTTCACCTGGCATAAAAAATGTGCTCTCTCTCGTCAGGACATTGTTGTTCAGAGGATCTAGCCAACAGCACAGCTAACACAATCATTTAAAACAGAAAATGGAAAGACAACAAACTAGCTGCATTTTTCATTTGACCTTTTTTTCTATTGACATTTCTTTATATATAATAAAATCAAATCAAATTGCATTGGTCACATACACATGGTTAGAAGATGTTAATGCAAGTGTAGCGAAATGCTTGTGCTTCTAGCTCCGACCATGCAGTAATCTAACAATTTCACAACAACTACTTTATACACACAAGTGTAAAGGAATGAATAATAATATGTACACATAAAGATATGGATGAGAGATGGCCGAACGGCATAGGCAAGATGCAGGAGATGGTATGGAGTACAGTATATACATATGAGATGAGTAATGTAGGCTATGTAAACATTAAATAAAGTGGCATTGTTTAAAGTGACTAGTGATACATTTATTACATCCAATTATTTATTATTAAGTGGCTAGAGATTTGAGTCAGTATGTTGGCAGCAGCCACTCAAAATTAGTGATGGCTGTTTAACAGTCTGATGGCCTTAAGATAGAATCTGTTTTTCAGTCTCTCAGTCCCAGCTTCGATGCACCTGTACTGACCTCGCCTTCTGGATGATAGTGGGGTGAACAGGCAGTGGCTCAGGTGGTTGTTGTCCTTGATGATCTTTTTGGCCTTCCTTTGACATCAGATGGTGTTGGTGTCCTGGAGGGCAGGTAGTTTTCCCCCGGTGATGCATTGTGCAGACCTCACTACCCTCTGGAGAGCCTTACAGTTGGGGGCGGAGCAGTTGCCCTACCAGGCGGTGATACAGCCCGACAGGATGCTCTCGATTGTGCATCTGTAAAAGTTTGACTGTTTTTGGTGACAAGCCACATTTCTTCAGCCTCCTGAGGTTCACCACACTGTCTGTGTGGGTGGACCATTTCAGTTAGTCCGTGATGTGTACGCCGAGGAACTTAAAACTTTCCACATTCTCCACTACTGTCCCATCGATGTGTATAGGTGGGTGCTCCCTCTGCTGTTTCCTGAAGTCCACGATCATCTCATTGTTTTGTTGACGTTGAGTGTGAGGTTATTTTCCTGACACCACACTCCGAGGGTCCTCACCTCCTCCCTGTAGGCCGTCTCGTTGTTGTTGGTAATCAAGCCTACCACTGTAGTATCGTCTGCAAACTTGATGATTGAGTTGGAGGCATGCATGGCCAAGCAGTCATGGGTGAACAGGGAGTACAGGAGAGGGCTGAGAACTCACCCTTGTGGGGCCCCAGTGTTGAGGATCAGCGTGGTGGAGATGTTGTTTCCTGTCCTCACCACCTGGGGGCGTCCCGTCAGAAAGTCCAGGACCCAGTTGCACAGGGCAGGGTCTCGAGCCTAATTATGAGTTTAGGAAGGCAACCCTTGGACATGGTCCATACAAATTATGCTTGCTGATTCATGATTTTGACTGGCTAAGAAAAACTACCTGCTTGTGTGTCTTGTCCCGACACCCTCCTTACTGTCCCTAGAATTTCTAAGCAAACAGCTGGAGGCAGGGCTTTCTCCTATAGAGCTCCATTTTTATGGAATGGTCTGCCATACCCATGTGAGAGACACAGACTCCGTCTCAACCTTTAAGACTTTAGGACAGGACCAAACAGGAAGGATATAACCCCACCCACTTGGCCAAAGCACAGCCCCCACACCACTAGAGGGATATCTTCAACCACCAACAGACCATCCTGAGACAAGGCCGAGTATAGCCCACAAAGATCTCCGCTACGGCACAACCCAAGGGGGGGCGCCAACCCAGACAGGAAGATCACATCAGTGACTCAACCCACTCAAGTGATGCACCCCTCCTAGGGACGGCATGAAAGAGCACCAGTAAGCCAGTGACTCAGCCCCTGTAATAGGGTTAGAGGCAGAGAATCCAAGTGGAAAGAGGGTAACCGGCCAGGCAGAGACAGCAAGGGCGGTTCGTTGCTCCAGAGCCTTTCCGTTCACCTTCACACTCCTGGGCCAGACTACACTCAATCATATGACCCACTGAAGAGATGAGTCTTCAGTAAAGACCGAGTTTGCGTCTCTCACATGGGTAGGCAGACCATTCCATAAAAATTGAGCTCTATAGGAGAAAGCCCTGCCTCCAGCTGTTTGCTTAGAAATACTAGGGACAATTAGGAGGCCTGCGTCTTGTGACCAAATCAGAGAGATAAGTAGGAGCAAACCCATGTAATGCTTTGTAAGTTAGCAGTAAAACCTTGAAATCAGCCCTTGCCTTGACAGGAAGCCAGTGTAGGGAGGCTTGCACTGGAGTAATATGATCACATTTTTTGGTTCTAGTCAGGATTCTAGCAGCCGTATTTAGCACTAACTGAAGTTTATTTAGTGCTTTATCCGGGTAGCCGGAAAGTAGAGCATTGCAGTAGTCTAACCTAGAAGTAACAAAAGCATGGATAAATTTTTCTGCATCATTTTTGGACAGAAAGGTTCAGATTTTTCGCAATGTTACGTAGATGGAAAAAAGCTGTCCTTGAAACAGTCTTGATATGTTCGTCAAAAGAGAGATCAGGGTCCAGAGTAACGCCGAGGTCCTTCACAGTTTTATTTGAGACAACTGTACAACCATTAAGATTAATTGTCAGATTCAACAGAAGATCTCTTTGTTTCTTGGGACCTAGAACAAGCATCTCTGTTTTGTCCGAGTTTAAAAGTAGAAAGTTTGCAGCCATCCACTTCCTTCTGTCTGAAACACAGGCTTCTAGCGAGGTCAAATTTGGGGCTTCACCATGTTTCATTGAAATGTACAGCTGTGTGTCATCCGCATAGTAGTGAAAGTTAACATTATGTTTTCGAAATACATCCCCAAGAGGTAAAATATATAGTGAAAACAATAGTGGTCCTAAAACGGAACCTTGAGGAACACTGAAATTTACAGTTGATTTGTCAGAGGACAAACCATTCACAGAGACAAACATATCTTTCCGACAGATAAGATCTAAACCAGGCCAGAACTTGTCCGTGTAGACCAATTTGGGTTTCCAATCTCTCCAAAATAATGTGGTGAACGATGGTATCAAAAGCAGCACTAAGGTCTAGGAGCATGAGGACAGATGCAAAGCCTCGGTCTGATGCCATTAAAAGGTCATTTACAACCTTCACAAGTGCAGTCTCAGTGCTATGATGGGGTCTAAAACCAGACTGAAGCATTTCGTATACATTGTTTGTCTTCAGGAAGGCAGTGAGTTGCTGCGCAACAGCCTTTTCTAACATTTTTGAGAGGAATGGAAGATTCGATATAGGCCGATAGTTTTTTATATTTTCTGGGTTTGGCTTTTTCAAGAGAGGCTTTATTGCTGCCACTTTTAGTGAGTTTGGTACACATCCGGTGGATAGAGAGCCGTTTATTATGTTCAACATAGGAGGGCCAAGCACAGGAAGCAGCTCTTTCAGTAGTTTAGTTGGAATAGGGTCCAGTATGCAGCATGAAGGTTTAGAGGCCATGATTATTTTCATCATTGTATCAAGAGATATAGTACTAAAACTCTTGAGTGCCTCTCTTGATCCTAGGTCCTGGCAGAGTTGTGCAGACTCAGGACAACTGAGCTTTGAAGTAATACGCAGATTTAAAAAGGAGTTCGTAATTTGCTTTCTAATAATCATGATCTTTTCCTCAAAGAAGTTCAGGAATTTATTACTGCTGAAGTGAAAGCCATCCTCTCTTAGGGAATTCTGCTTTTTAGTTAGCTTTGCGACAGTATCAAAAAGATATTTCGGATTGTTCTTATTTTCCTCAATTAAGTTGGAAAAATAGGATGATTGAGCAGCAGTAAGGGCTCTTCGATACTGCACAGTACTGTCTTTCCAAGCTAGTCGGAAGACTTCCAGTTTGGTGTGGCGCCATTTCCGTTCCAATTTTCTGGAAGCTTGCTTCAGAGCTCGGGTATTTTCTGTATACCATATCATGTATGACATTCCTGGGAGTGTGTAAACTTACACTTGTATAACAAGATAATTGTTGTATGTAGTTATGTACTTGAAATGCACTTGAAAATGCATCAATTGACCAATTCGGCACATTTGGGCAGACTTGATACAACATATTGTCCAGTGTTGCAATGCTTCAGTGGATCAATCTGAAACTTGGCACACACCCTGCTGCCATCTAGTGGCCAAAATCTAAATTGCGTCTGAACTGCAATATTACATTATAGCCTTTCTCTTTCAAAAAAATAGAAAATGCATGTTTTTTTGTTTGTATTATCTTTTACCAGATCTAATGTGTTATATTCTCCTACATTAATTTTACATTTCCACAAACTTCAAAGTGTTTCCTTTCAAATGGTATCAAGAATATGCATATCCTTGCTTACAGTCCTGAGCTACAGGTAGTTAGATTTGGGTATGTCATTTTTCGCGAAAATGTGCTTTTAACTGTAATGCAAAAGGGATATTGATTTGTGATTGGCTGTCAATGCAACCAAATATCAACATTTGAAAGAGATGTACATTTTGAGCTTTGTGATGGAACTATCAAAGCAGAAGATGCTGATATTTGGTTGCATTGATAAGAAAACACAATTCAAATTACAAATGAATGATGTATATGTTGGATCAGCCCATTATCAGCCTAAAAATATCATCTTGGCATGTTTTTTCAAAAAGATAAAAGCTGACGTTTTTCTCAATACATTGTAATCAATGGAAAAATATGAGTGGCACAGGGTTGACTTTTTTTCTCAGTACATTGCAGTCAATGGGAAAAGATGAGTATCGCAGGGTTGACGTTTATGCCAATGCATTCAATCTCATGTAAATAAATTGCAGTCAATTTGAAAAGATGACTGCCGCAGGTTAATGCTTATGTCAATACATTTAATTCAATGGGGGAAGATTAGCATCACAATATGGACACAGAGAAAGGTATCACAGATATGGCACCCTCCGATCTCTTTTATCTCTTGCCTCCTCTTCTCTCTCTCTCAACTCTTCACAATGAAAACTTGGTCCGACAGAGAACAAGGCCTTTCTTACATTACCCTCACATAACAATGACGCCCCCGTTGACTGCAATTGAGCTAGGTAACCATCCTTGCACACAACCAAATTCGTGACCTTAAAGGGATGCCCTGTGTTGAGGTTAAGCTTCCTGTGGCAACAGGAAGTGTCTTAATTAATCCTCAACATGGTCCTTCATTCTCTCCCGCAGTTACACAAAAACAGTCTTCCATCCTTTGTAGAACGATCAATTCTTAACGTAAAGCCTTGAAACTCAGGGCAACGTTAAAGAGTGTCCCCCGGAGGCCGTACATTGAATTTCATTGGGGTTCATAGGGGAGGTTTGAAAGGGTTAAAAATGTTTAATCTTCCCAATTTGTACCTATTTGTGAACAAGGGACCGTCATGATCCGGCATATAGAATTCAAAGTCAATTGACCCAAAAGCTTTTTATACCTCCATTGGACACATTAATTCTTGAATTAATTCTGAAGAGGATATTGGTAAAAAATATATATATATTGACTTGAAACATGAAACTGTCTGTCTGTCTGCTAGATGCCTGTCTGTCTGTCTGTCTGTCTGTCTGTCTGTCTGTCTGTCTGTCTGTCTGTCTGTCTGTCTGTCTGTCTGCATCTTTTTGTCTGTCTGTCTGTCTGTCTGTTGGGCCTTTCTGTCAGACAGACAAACAGACAAAAGTGCGAGAGAGGAAGTAGAGAGAGGAGGGAGAGGCAGAGACAGAGAGTGAGAGAGAGAGATGACAGAAGAGGCAGGGAGAGAAAGGAGGAAGTGAAAATGGAGGGGGAACAGGGAGAGAGAGAAGGGGGAGAGTGAGGAAGGGAGAGAGAATGAGAGGGGGAAGGAGGGGAGGCAGAGAAAGAAGGACGGAGAAACAAATGGAGGGGTGAGGAGGGAGAGAGAGGTGGGAGAGTGAGAGAAGGGGAAAGAAAGAGGGAGAGTGTGAAGGAGAGAGAGATGAAATAAAGGAGAAAAACGTGAACCCTCTGACGCTCATCTTTCCCATTGACTGCAATGTATTGACAAAAACGTCAGCTATGGTGACATTGAACTTTTTGCAAAAACGTGCCAGGATGACGTTTTCCTATGATATCATGTTGGTTGGATTCATCTGTCCATCTCAACCAAAAATCTATTTTTTTGATTTGTTCATACTTTTTCACTTAGATTTTTGATTGAAATGGAATCCAACATATTAATTATTGCCTTTGAAATTGTATTTAACTAGGCAAGTCAGTTAAGAACAAATTCTTATTTTCAGTGACGGCCTAGGAACAGTGGGTTAACTACCTGTTCAGGGGCAGAATGACAGAAATGTACCTTGTACCTTGTCAGCTTGGGGGGTTTGAACTTGCAACCTTCCAGTTAACCACTAGGCTAACCACTAGACTACCCTGCCACCCCAAATCAACCAAAGCTCAAAATCCTAAGCCTATATGTACTGTCATTTTTTTAAAACCTGGGTTGAATTGAAACAACAGCCGTTGATGACTTTGCAAATGCTATATAGGCCTGAATAGTATCATTGATGATATATGACTTCTAAAGTATGGTTACCTTTCATTTGCTCTGTTCAAATGGCTGTGCTAGCAACAGTGAATATATTTCATTATTAAGAGAACTATAAATGATCCTTCTCATGATAGCACATTGCCAGTAGTCAGTGATGAACATCAAAGCTAAGCAGGACTGCGCTCAGCTAAAATCCTTGATGGGAGACCAAATGAATAGCTGTAGATAGATAAACTCTCCAGTAGGAGGTGCTCCCCATTCTGTTTGTTGTTGTTCTCTTTTTCTGATAGTATATGTAATGATAAGCATTTGACGTTGTTTCAAAGGTACAAAGTCCCAGTATTTGTCCATGTTGAAAATTGGTTACAACGATGACAATCCTGTGGTTGAAATTTCACCCTCAAAACAACAGTTTTAAATAACTTTCTCAAATCCAATGTATTTTCCACGTAGATTCCATGTCACAATACGTTGACAAATGATTTTCAACACGACATTGATTCAACCAGTTTGTGCCTAGTGGGATATATCTGGCACTGCTTCCATTGTGGCCAATATGAATGTGGGATAACTTGGACACAGGCTCTCCAGTGAAAGAGGATTTATTCTGTCCATTCACTCTCCTCCGGGTAGTCTGACTTTACAGTAATGAGAGCTTTGTCTCAATGGGCTTAACCGGCCTTTTGTTTTTATGCTTTTAGACCCAGACACACACACTGACACCTTGCATTATTGTCCTTTCTCAGCCCTGTAAATGACCAGTGTGCAATGATTAATGTTCCTGTCATTTTGCTTTAGAACCGATGTCCGGGCAGCAGAGAATCAATGCTAAATCATTTAAGAAATTTTATTATTTTTTCATTCATTGCGGAAGAGCCACATTAAGCAATGCCAAGAGGGAACTGGTTGAAATTCAAAATCTATGATATGGGCAAATTATTTTGTTTCTTTGGCAAAAGTGCTAGACTTGTTTACAATCAAAATCAGTATGTATGTTTAACCCAATTGATCATTGTCACAGTAATATAGGCTACTTATTTAAACATTACATTTGTTGTAATCAAAGTTTCTGAAATCCTTCACTGACCAAAGTTCTGCTAACAAGACCCTGGAGGAGACTCAGCAGAGCAGTCTAAGGTTTCTGGCCATTCAAGAAACTTTGAAACCAAAACAACAAAACTTAATTTAAACCCATCTCTATTGTTTGGTTTACTGTTGTTGTTTATTGCCTTTTAGGATCTCATGCACAGATTGTTTGACTCACTCTTGTGTAACAGCCTTTAGTGCCCAAAGGTCAGTTGTCATCTTGCGTATAATACAGTGGATTACTAATGTTAACCTTCACTGGGGCTCCTAAATGTTCCCAATTACAACAATACCCAGCTCACTAGAGTCTTGTTGCCTGTGGCCTCATATTCAGCCAGCAACACTGTATGGATTCCCTTTTGCCATACCTTTTGTGCCTTTGTCACACTGCCACCGATAGCCTACACACACTGGCAGACAAAAGCTAGTCATATTGATATGCACTCCTTTACCTGGTTTAATTAAATTCTGAGAGGGGGGTGAGAGGAAGTGCGAGGGAGGGAGGGCAAGACGTTTGGATTGCCATTCCCCTCTAAAATGATGCTGAGCTCGATAAGGAGTCTCAATGGCCAACTTAAATGGAACATGCTGGGAATTGAATAGGCTGCTCTTTCTCTGAGGTACGGCTAAAGAGTCGAAGAGAATATTGATTGTGTGCGAATTAATTGCACATAAAACGGGACAGAAAATATATTTTTCTACAGCGCAAGAATTGCTGCAGGAGAAATCAATGTCTTAGCCTGCAACCAGCTGAAAGGAAAAACAAGTTTGAAGATGATAAGGATTGCCAATAAAAATCTAACTTGTTGGGCCTTTGAATACTAAAACATTAATGGTGTTTGACTTTTGCATTTGTGGGTTTGAATCGACTGGGAAATATACCAACGATCTAATAACGTTTCCTATAATGTATCCCTCTATGTTTTACCATACTTTTCTGTATGTTTCCCTATGTGTTGGTGTGATATGTCGAACAGTGAGAATGACATTTCATGAGCATTCTGGAAATGAGCTGAGTTGAAATGCAATATAATTTTGGCTATAAATAAATAACTGATTTCTAAAAGCTGAGTCTGCAAGGTGCCCAGGGAAACAAGTTTGGATTCATGTTTTGGGATAGTGTATTAGAGTTTTTTTCTCCAATTGCTAACACACTAAAATGACATGCACAGCACAATTATTTAAACAGACACACAGAGAGCAAAACCTCAAGTCTCAAGTCTCAAGTCTCCAAAAGTCTAAACACATTTTCTGCTTTACACACATTTTGCAATTCAAAATGGCACTTTTTAAATGCACTGCACACGGTTCTCTGCATAAGACACAACAATCTGACATAAAGTCACATGTTTGCCATTTCAAAACATTGCAATTAAAAATGACACTACATGAGCTAATTGGCCAATACATGTGCCACCTGGCCAAACACCTCAATGGTTAATTGTTACCACTTCAATCAGGAAGTAAGCACTATGAAAAGACCACAGGTGTGCACCTTTTGTTTTACAACAACAATGGAAGCTGTTGCAGAGAGAGGAAGAGGAAGAGTGAGGGTGCGAATGAGAGGGGGAGGAAGAGTGAGAGGTATGGGTAGAGCTGGTAGAGAAGTTCATGCCCAAAGAAGACAACATATTTCAAATGAAATCAGAGCAACCTTAGTTGATCATGTCATCAACCATGGGCTGACAATGTGAGAGGCTGGACAGAGAGTGCAGCCCAACTTGAGCCATTTTACTGTCGCCTGTGTCATCCAGACATTTAGACTGGAGTACAGGTATGTAAACAAAATTTATTTCACACTATGTAGTACACCCCATGGCATAGTGTATCAGTTGGGTGACACCTGTTTACTTCATGAATGGCTGATGTCATACACTAACTGCACACATTTCCTGTAGAATTTACTCTACTGTCGGGGAAATATCTTTAGGCTGCATTGTCCAAGCCCTATATTTTTGTTTTTTTGTTTTTCTAAAGGACTGAGAGATGCAACCATGGTGGAGGAAGGGGCCACATGTTCACCGGGGTACAGGAAGCTAACATTGTGAACTTGGTTTTGGAAAATAATTAAATCAGATTACGAGAAATTCAAAGCCACATCATCCAAGACAACACCATATTCAACAACATTCAACGAGTCAGTCTGTCCACATTGGCTCTCATTCTCACGCGAAACCAAATCAGAATGAAACAACTTTATAAAGTGCCGTTTGAGAGAAACTCTCAAAGAAACAAAGAGGTCAGACGAGCATATGTGGATGTAAGTACAATATTGACTGCAGTACACTACACGCAACATTGTTTCCCAGTGTACTGGATAACCCCATATTGACTGCTTTTGTTATTTGTTTTCAGGGAGTACTGGAAATGGATTCTCATGCAATCCCACTTGAGTTCATCTTTATAGATGAGGCTGGGTTCAACCTAGCAAAGACCAGAAGAAGTGGGAGAAACGTCATTGGCCACAGAGCCATTATAGATGTTCCTGGCCAACGTGGTGGGAACATCACAATGTGCGCTGCCATCTCCAATACGCATTGTGTCCTCCACCGTCATCCCAACCTTGGACCATACAACACAGCCCATATTCTCACATTTCTGGACAGACTCCACAACATTCTCATACCACCAGAGCGTATGAATGATGCAGATCATTAAAGAAACCGGTACGTTGTAGTATGGGACAACATGAGCTTTCATCGTGCAGCCCCAGTCCAAAACTGGTTTGCTGACCACTCACCATTTCTCGTGCAATACCCCCCACCATACTGTTTCTGAACCCCATAGAAGAGTTATTTTCGGCAAGGCGGTGGAAGGTATAGGACCGGCAGCCCTTTGTGCGCAGGCCTCTTGTGCAGGCTATGGAAGAGGCATGTGATGAGATTGATGTGGGTGCGATTCAGGGATGGATAAGGCACTCAAGGCACTTCTTCCCTCGATGTCTGGCAAGGGAAGATATTGCCTGTGATGTGGACGAGGCGTTGTGGCCAGACCCAGCTGTGCGGCAAGATGCTGCCTAATTATTTTTCTTGCCTCTTTTTTTTCTATATATTTTTTCTGCACATTTTTCTGCAATTTTCTTTTTCAGTTTACTGTTTTTTTGTGAGCATATTTTTGTTCAGTCCAATGTAAATATATCTGTTGTGCATATGTTGCACTGACTTGTTTGGTGAAAAATAAACTGTTTCAACAGCATGTGTGTGTATCTGCAAATATTTCTGTGCATCTGAAGATTTTCTACAATTTGAAGTATTTTCATATTATGGCAAAGCATACTAAAGATGAGAGTGCTTTTCATTATGCCCAACAGTGTGTAGTTGGTTTGAGAGTGCTTTTCATTATGCCCAACAGTGTGTAGTTGGTTAGACAAAAATCTGGTAATATGAATGAAGTGTATGCCATTTCATGCAAACGTTTGATTTTGATAATGCTACATGTAGTTTTGGTTGCAGTGCTTCATTTTGCAGGATATATGAGGTATTTTGCAGTTTGGGTGTGTGGTTTTGTGAATTGTGTTAAGTATTTTGATAAAACCAGACTAGTTTGCAAAATTGTGTTTTAGCAATTGGGAAAAACTGTAAAGCAATTTTAAAAAACACAACAAGGAGTGATAAGGGAAGGAAATTAGAAAGCTCAGGGTGGCGGACATTCCCACAGAGCTTATTTATAAGAGGTTCTCAGCCCTTCTGACTGCTACTGATGTAAGACAGAGAGAGAGAGAGCGAGAGACACAGAGAGAGAGCTTGATCATGACAACAACAAAAAACTGTTCCATTTGAATATGGACCCTCACACTGCAATGCAATCAGGTTAGTTTGTTGACAAATCTGTCAGTGCTGTCAAACCAAATATTATTTCACTGGTCAATATCACTTTCAACTTCTCATAGGTTTCATCATGGATCATGTGTTTCTGGCATCTCAGGACACGACCCCTTCCAAAGTCATTACCATCTCCTACAGCATATTTATACTGTATGTTTGGCTCCACAATAGCTAGTGTGTAGTTATTTAGATATACTTCAAGTATAAAACCGAGACAAATGATGAAATACAAACAAAAGTGAAAATACGTAGAGCATATTTTCCAATGCACTGCGTTTCCAGATGGAATTCTTATCCTTTAGAAATGTCCTTTTCACTGCATGGTCTCCTGATGTCTTTAGATTGCTCCCGGATGTGTGAGCATTGAATGCATATCACGCCATGGCAAGACGCAGGCTTTCAAATTGGAGACAGATTGTTATTGACAACCAATTATCCACCCTGTCATACAATAGAATGGAATATTTCCACCCTAGTCATGTTTCTGACACCCTGCGAAATGTGCAGGGACAAATCAACATCCAGTGTGCAGCTAGGCTCATTCCAGAGCGTGATCTGATAAGCTGGCTGTGGCTTGCCATGCTGCTTCATAACAGGGTGAGACATGGGCAGCATATAGGCAGCAACCACAACACCTCAGCTGTGAAAAGTAGAGAGTAAAAACAGGGACTTTACACTTGAGGACACACTGCTTGCTAGCTGCTGACGGTACTGTCAACGACACATATTTGCCATTAATTTACACTTTAGTTCCTGACATGCACGGGATATGTCACCGCTCGCTCCTATTTATAGGGGTGTTAAGTGAATATAGCCGTGTGTGTGTGTGTGTGTGTGTGTGTGTGTGTGTGTGTGTGTGTGTGTGTGTGTGTGTGTGTGTGTGTGTGTGTGTGTGTGTGTGTGTGTGTGTGTGTGTGTGTGTGTGTGTGTGTGTGTGTGTGTGTGTGTGTGTGTGTGTGTGTGTGTGTGTGTGTGTGTGTGTGCGTGTGCGTGTGCGTGTGCGTGTGTGCCGGCGTGTGTTTATCTGAGCCACAGCCACAAGTCTGAACACTCAGTAATTCTCAATCGGACAATATTGGGGATTTTCTAAGGCTCTTGTGGTACAGTATATTGACATGGCAAATCTCCTTATCATTAACTGTCACAAAAGAAAGAAACAGAGAACAATGAAACATGGAACTTGATGGGCTCTTCTTATGTTCTTGTAAAACTCAAAGTATGTATTTCCACAGAGCTATTGTACAAACATATAAAGAGCATTGATTATCCTTTGAGAATGCATTCACCAAGTTCATGACAGAGCTATTATCAATACAAGAATAAGCAATGTAATTGGAGGATTACTATAAAATATTTTCATGAAAAGCAATATTACACTGGTACTGAGATGTTTAAGGAATATGGGTCACGCCCTGACCTTTGGATGTCTCTGTTTTTCTATATATTTTGGTTAGGTCAGGGTGTGACTAGGGTGGGTACTCTAGTTTTCGTATGTCTAGGGGTTTTTGTATGTCTATGTTGGCCTGATATGGTTCCCAATCAGAGACAGCTGTTTATCGTTGTCTCTGATTGGGGATCATATTTAGGTAGCCATTTTTCTCATTTGTGTTGTGGGATCTTGTCTACATTTAGTTGCCTGAGTGCACAACAGTAGCGTCACGGTTTGGTTGTTTGGTTGTTTGGTTGTTTGGTTGTTTGGTTGTTTGGTTGGTTGGTTGGTTGTTGTTTTTGTTCAGTGAGTTTCGGTTTATTAAAATTATGTGGAACTTTACTCACGCTGCGCCTTGGTCTCATCATTACGACGAACGTGACAATTTGCTTCTCAAATTGTCTCTTTGTTTTACATTTACATTTAAGTCATTTAGCAGACGCTCTTATCCAGAGCGACTTACAAATTGGTGCATTCACCTTATGACATCCAGTGGAACAGCCACTTTACAATAGTGCATCTAAATCTTTTAAGGGGGGGGTGAGAAGGATTACTTTATCCTATCCTAGGTATTCCTTAAAGAGGTGGGGTTTCAGGTGTCTCCGGAAGGTGGTGATTGACTCCGCTGTCCTGGCGTCGTGAGGGAGTTTGTTCCACCATTGGGGGGCCAGAGCAGCGAACAGTTTTGACTGGGCTGAGCGGGAACTGTCCTTCCTCAGTGGTAGGGAGGCGAGCAGGCCAGAGGTGGATGAACGCAGTGCCCTTGTTTGGGTGTAGGGCCTGATCAGAGCCTGGAGGTACTGAGGTGCCGTTCCCCTCACAGCTCCGTAGGCAAGCACAATTTGTTCAGCTGAGAAAAATAATTCTGAATGGAATTGATAGGCTTTTGAAAACTCTGTTACAGTTAATCTATATGTAATAAATGGCCATACACTTACTATAGACCAGTGGTTCCCAAACTTTTTGTTTTTAGTAAGTAACTCAGTCTGGCTTTCAACTTACTCCTGAAAAATGTAGTAGTAGAATGCACAAGGTGCTATTTGAAAAATATGTAGTGCATCAGCAGTTTTACTTTTGTCATGTCAGTCATTGAGAGCAATTCATAACTTGTCATAAATGTCCAGATCAACTAGCCCATGTCGGCTAACGTTTTTTAACTAGGTTTTTAGCCAATTGATTTTGTTGTAATGTTTGAGTCACTCAAATACCACATGAACACACATGACATGGCAAATGTAGCAGCCGTGGGATGTTCCCCAATGCTGGATGGGGGGCCTGAGTTAAAAAGTTTGGCAAACCCTGCTATTGACCAAAGTGTATTGATGCTAGGAGGTCTGGAGATAGGTGGACCACAATGGATGGTGAAACACAGTAACATACTGTAGGACTAACAAGATGAGAGCAAAGCAACATTTGTGAAAAATACCAATTGTAACTCCCTGCGGGTCCTATTTCATTACCTCAAGCCAACAATAATGACATTAAATATTTTCACTAAGATAGTAAGCAAGTCTTATTTATCCAAATAATTGATATGTTGGGATTCATGTCTCCATCTCAAACATCTAAGTTAACATCTACGTAAAAATCTAAGTTAAAGACTAGGACTAAATTAAATCAAACTATATTTATCGTTAAAATTTAAAGTTTGATTTGATTTAGTCCTATTCTTTAACTTTGATTTTGGTTGAGATGGAGATGTGAATCCAACATACAAATTCTTCATTTGTAGACTAACTGGAATTTAAACCACAGTCAGTGGCTCAGATGGAACAATCCAAGCAGAAGAGACATCTCTTTCAAATGTTGATAATTGGTTAGGTTGACAACCAAACACAATTCAATATAACTTTTTGAATACAGTAAATAGCCTAAAGTTAAGGCTATCTTACAAACCAATGTAACATTCAACCTTAAAATGAGTAACACATCCATGGCCACATTGAGTTTACTGTTATCTTCTCATGTAATCATATAAAGCATGTTCAAGATATGATGCATAGGATGTTTTTTTCATTGGAAATTAGTTGTGCTTTTTGATGGTTGAAGGCATAGTGATAACACATTGGAAATTCATCTAACTTTTGTCTGTCTTTTTGAGTGGGTGAATATACTGTAGGCTGTAATCTCACTGATCAACGTCTCAACCAAATATTACCCAATTATCCACATTAAAATTATGTGGTGTGCCCAGTGGGAAGTCACTACTAAGTTATGCATGAGAACACCAGGAGAATACATAATGAAAGTTTTATTTTTCACACTACATGAGGTACTTGGGAGATAACTCCATTCATAAAAATCTCACAAGAGCCTTTTAGAGTCTTTCCTGCACTGCTGGTAAGAGAATAATAACCAAGTAGTAGTGCTCTAAAACAAAGCTTTCACACACAAAAGCATACATAATACATCAGTCTGCATGGCCAAGTTCATCGCTTCCATTTGATTAGCAATTTCACTGTTGATAAGGACTCCATTACAATACTCTCAGAGTGTAAGGACAGCCTGAGACCTTATATGGATATTTAACTGTAGGATCTTAATTTGAGTGTTTGCTAGAGAAGGAAAATAATCCTGCAGCAACAGGAAGTGTGAATTCTTTTGTGGATTATAATTAATGAACATTTTTTGTAGCTTGAATAGACTAAATGTTTGCATTTCCTGCAATGCAGGGAAACTGTCAGCAACAAAAGAGTGATCAAATTAAGATCCTACAGTGCATGTGGAAAGTATTCAGACCCCTATCCTTTTTCCACATTTTGTTAAGTTACAGCCTTATCCTTAAATGTGTTCCTCATCAAACTACACACAATACCCCATAATGACAAAGCAAAAACATGTTTTTAGGAATTTTACCTTATTTACATAAGTATTCAGACCCTTTGCTATGAGACTCCAAATTGAGATCAGGTGCATCCTGTTTCCATTGATCATCCTTTAGATGTTTCTACAACTTGATTGGAGTCCACCTGTGGTAAATTCAATTGTTTGGACATGATTTGGAAAGGCACTCATCAGTCTATATAAGGTCCCACAGTTGACAGTGCATGTCAGAGCAAAACCTAAGCCATGAGGTCGAAGGAATTGTCCATAGAGCTCCGAGACAGGATTGTGTCGAGGCACAGATCTGTGGAAAAGAACCAAAACAATTCTGCAGCATTTAAGGGCCCCAAGAACACAGTGGCCTTCATCATTCTTAAATGGAAGAAGTTTGGAACCATCAAGACTCTTCATAGAGCTGGCTGCCCTGCCAAACTGAGCAATCGGGGAAAAGGGCCTTGATCGGGGAGGTGACCAAAAGCCCGATGGTCACTCTGACAAAGCTCCAGAGTTCCTCTCTTGTAATGGGAAAACCTTCCAGAAGGACAACCATCTCTGCAGCACTCCACCAATCAGGCCTTTATGGTAGAGTGACCAAACGGAAGCCACTCCTCAGTAAAAGGCACATGACAGCCCGCTTGGAGTTTGCCAAAAGGCACCTAAAGGACTCTTTTTTATTTTACCTTTATTTTACTAGGCAAGTCGGTTAAGAACAAATTCTTATTTTCAATGACAGCCTAGGAACAGTGGGTTAACTGCCTGTTCAGGGGCAGAACGACAGAGTTGTACCTTGTCAGCTCAGGGATTCGAACTTGCAACCTACACCACCCGATGTCACAGGAAGGCCATAAAGATCATCAAGGAAAACAACCACCCGAGCCACTGCCTGTTCACCCCGCTATCATCCAGAAGGCGAGGTCAGTACAGGTGCAACAAAGCAGGGACCGAGAGACTGAAAACAGCTTCTATGTCAAGGTCATCAGACTGTTAAACAGCCACCACTAACATTGAGTGGCTGCTGCCAACATACTGACTCAACTCCAGCTCACTTTAATAATGGAAATTTATGGAAATTTATGTACAAAATGTATCACTAGCCACTTTAAACAATGCCACTTAATATAATGTTTACATACCCTACATTACTCATCTCATATGTATATGTATATACTGTACTCTATATCATCTACTGCATCTTGCCATCTTTATGTAATACATGTATCACTAGCCACTTTAAACTATGCCACTTTTATGTTTACATACCCTACATTACTCATCTCATATGTATATACTGTACTCGATACCATTTACTGCATCTTGCCTATGCCGTTCTGTACCATCACTCATTCATATATCTTTATCCCTTTACAGTTGTGTGTATAAGGTAGTAGTTGTGGAATTGTTAGGTTAGGTTACTCGTTGGTTATTACTGCATTGCCGGAACTAGAAGCACAAGCATTTCGCTACACTCGCATTAACATCTGCTAACCATGTGTATGTGACAAATACAATTTGATTTGAAGCATGGTGGTGTCAGAATTTATGCTTTGGGGAAGTTTTTTAGTGGCAGGGACAGGGAGACTAGTCAGGATTGTGGAAAAGATTAATGGAGCAAAGTACAGAGAGATCCTTGATGTAAACCTGCTCCAGAGCGCTCAGGACCTCATACTGAGGCGAAGGTTCAACTTACAATAGGACAACAACCCTAAGCACACAGCCAAGACAACCCAGGGGTGGCTTCGGGACAAGTCTCTGAATGACCTTGAGTGGCCCAGCCAGAGCAGAATGGGAGAAACTCCCCAAATACAGGTATGCCAACACCCAAGAAGACTCAAGGATCAAGTAGAACATGACATCATATTTATTTTCACATTTAAACAAAGCAATGAGCATCAATATTTGTGACAATGCCTGTAAATAAGAGGGAGAGTGTGGTAAATTTAGCAATTTTTTTACATTCAGGAAAATATATACTGGACAGAAATATAAATGCAAGATGTAAAGTGTTGGTCCCATGTTTCATGAGCTGAAATAGATCCCAGAAAATGTTCCACACACACAAAAAAGCTTATTTCTCTAAACTTCTGTGAAAATAAATGTTTACATCCCTGTTAGTGAGCATTTCTCCTTTGCCAAGATAATCCAACCACTTGACTGTCAGTTGGGCATATCAAGAAGCTGATTAAACAACATGATCATTACACAGGTGCACCTTGTCCTGGGGACAATACAAGACCAGTCTAAAATGTGCCGTTTTGTCACACGACACAATGCCACAGATATCTCAAATTTTGAGGGAGCATGCAATTGGCATGCTGACTGCAGGAATGTCCACCAGAGCTGTTGCCAGAGGATGTAATGTTTGTTTAACCATCGTTTTAGAGAATTTGGCAGTATGTCCAATTGGCCTCACAACCGCATACCACATGTATGGCCTCGTGGGAACGAGCGGTTTGCTGATGTCAACGTTGTGGACAGAGTGCCCCATGGTGGCGATTGGGTTATGGTATAGGCAGGCATAAGCTACAGACAACAAACACAATTGCATTTTATCGTTGACAATTTGAATACACAGAGATACGAGATCCTGAGGCCCATTGTTTTTTTGCCGTTTTTTTTTTTACCCCTTTTTCTCCCCAATTTTGTGGTATCCAATTGGTAGTTATAGTCTTGTCTCATCGCTGCAACTCCCGTCCAGACTTGGGAGATGCGAAGGTCGGGAGCCGTGCGTCCTCCAAAACACAACCCAACCAAACACAACCCACTGCTTCTTGACACAATGCCCACTTAACCCAGAAGCCAGCCGCACCAACATGTCGGAGGAAACACTGTACACCTGGCGACCGCGTCAGTGTGCACTGCGCCCGGCCTGCCACAGGAGTCGCTAGTGCATGATGGGACAAGGACATCCCTGCCGGACAAACCCTCCCCTAACCCAGACGACGCTGGGCCAATTGTGCGCCGCCCCATGGGTCTCCCGGTCCCGGCCGGCTGTGACAGAGCCTGGACTCGAACCCAGAATTTCTAGTGGCACAGCTAGCACTGCGATGCAGTGCCTTAGACCACTGCCCCCACTCGGGAGGCCCTTAGGCCCATTGTTGTGCCATTCATTCATTCAATCACTTAATGTTTCAGCATGATAACGCACGGCCCCATGTCGCAAGGATCTGTACACCATTCCTGGAAGCTGAAGATATCCCAGTTCTTCCATGGTCTGCATACTCATCAGACATGTCACCCATTGAGAATGTTTGGGATGGTCTCGGTCGACGTGTGCAACAGCGTGTTCCAGATCCTGACAATATCCAGCAACTTCACACAACAATTGAAGAGGAGTGGGACAACATTCCACAGGCCACAATCAACAGCCTGATCAACTCTATGAGAAGCAAATGTGTCGCGCTGCATGAGACAAATGGTAGTCACACCATATACTGACTGGTTTTCAATTCCACGCCCCTAACATTTTTTAAAGGTATCTGTGACCAACACATGACTGTATTCCCAGTGTGAAATCCATAGATTAGGGCCTAATTGATTTAAAATCTTTGAAATCTTTGAATCTTTGAAATAATCTGAATTCATGTAAACATTACAGCTTTGAAAACATAGCTTGTCCCAAAAAAGTCCCACAACTTTTCCGGGTATGGGGTAAGTTGAGCCGCGGGACAGGGTAAGTTAAACTAACTAAAAATTTCTGTACTGAATTAAATATTACAATGAAATAAAACCATATCTATTTTTATTTCCCAAACACAATTCAACACAATCACAATCGCTTTTTTGACTTTTAATCATTTGAAGCATGTTTTAAAACAGGCTTAACACCTAACAAACACTTTCAACATAGGCCAGGCCATGTTGTTATCTCATATCTCAGAGATAACAGGCTTAACACCTAACAAACACTTTCAACATAGGCCAGGCCATGTTGTTATCTCATATCTCAGAGATAACAGGCTTAACACCTAACAAACACTTTCAACATAGGCCAGGCCATATTGTTATCTCATATCTCAGAGATAACAGGCTTAACACCTAACAAACACTTTCAACATAGGCCAGGCCATGTTGTTATCTCATATCTCAGAGATAACAGGCTTAACACCTAACAAACACTTTCAACATAGGCCAGGCCATGTTGTTATCTCATATCTCAGAGATAACAGGCTTAACACCTAACAAACACTTTCAACATAGGCCAGGCCATGTTGTTATCTCATATCTCAGAGATAACAGGCTTAACACCTAACAAACACTTTCAACATAGGCCAGGCCATGTTGTTATCTCATATCTCAGAGATAACAGGCTTAACACCTAACAAACACTTTCAACATAGGCCAGGCCATGTTGTTATCTCATATCTCAGAGATAACAGGCTTAACACCTAACAAACACTTTCAACATAGGCCAGGCCATGTTGTTATCTCATATCTCAGAGATAACAGGCTTAACACCTAACAAACACTTTCAACATAGGCCAGGCCATGTTGTTATCTCATATCTCAGCGATAATGCCTTGCATTACGCCTGGGAGGAAAATCTGCTCAATTTGCCATTAGCTCAACCATTGGCTCAACTTACCCCAAGGCAAACATTTTGACTACATTAGCTCACACAGCCACAAGGGTGCACTTTCATGCTAGGATTAGGGCCTTACATTGATACTTGTTGTGACCCCAATTGATGTAGAGAACAATCTTAAAATTAGCAACTTTGATTTAGGTACAAGCATCATGAAACCTCTAACCTCTAGTCATTTGACTTTGTGAAAATATGTTTTTTTTTATCTAGCTTGCTTATCACTTTTTCCATGTGGTTTCCTCCTTCACAGACTCCATGAAATTATGACCTCTTGCTAAATATTTGTTCAAATTATACATTTTGTACAGTATATGGTTTCCTAGAAACAAGGGTGGCTCAACTTTTCTCCCATACTGTCGACCGATTGCTGTTTAAAATGCTATACGTTTAAATGTCAGGCTAGCTAGCTTACAGTTTGCTTTTCAAAACAAAATCTCTTTGGACAACAAAATGTTTATGTTTTATTATACATGTATCACGTGATGTCATAACACTATAGACAGTTGGTTGTTTAGCAACAAAACCGCCGGGTGCACAGTTTTGGGGTAGGCTTAGACTGTTGACAACTTGTAAAATATATTTTGTTTCCAAATGTTTAATGAAAACATAAATACATTGGCACAATGAGCACATCTCTCAAATATATTGTTAGAGTTGTTGGTTAGCAAACTAGCACATTTTTGCCATATTAACACCTCATAACAAGACATGTGATCAATAATGATTCCCCAAATAGCAGCTTCTTGTCAATGGTGGAGTTCGTTTTGCATGGCCAGGTGCCCCAGGTGAACAGAGTTTGGTCATTTTAGATCATTCCATTCAGTGGTGCCAACTTAGCAATTTTGTTGCTAGATTTAGCAACTTTTCAGACTACCCTGGCAACTTTTTTTTCAAACAGCACCTTGCAACAAATTTTGCTACTTTAAACATTTTATTTGGAACTTTTAGCACCTAAAATGCATGCATTTTCCCTCTAAATGACACAAAAACGATTTTCTCTGTCACACACTGTCACAACACACGTGCCTGGCTGCAAAAGTGCGTTGTGAGTGACGTCACCAGCAGGCGCTCAGCTGGTGCACAGGCAGCAATTTCAGCAAATTGCAAATCATTGTTGACTGACTGCAGTAGCAGTAGCACGGATTCAACGAGCCAAACCCAATGAATATAGTTGGTCACGAATGTTTGATCTTGAACAGAACTTACAACATCAATCAACATGTCTCAATCAAAATTGTACAGACAGAAATACAGAAAAGAGTGGGAGTGTGTACTGGAACAAATGTCAAATCATATTTTTTGCCAAGATGGCCAGTCAATTTGAGTAACGTTATTATGTATTCTACTTAATGACGTAGTTTTATGTTATCACGCAATGACATCACAACGTAATTTAGCAACTGTTAGCAACAAATCAACCTGCTTCTAGCAACTTACCCTGAAAATTAGTTGGCAACACTGATTCCATTGGTCCTTAAGTGAAACTTCACCCACCCAGGGCACCGGGCCATGCAAAACAAACTCCACCATTGTTGCTAGCTATCTGATCGTTCAGAATCACAATAACACATGGCCTTCTGCCCCATTCAAGCCTGCACATTGTTTTCATGACATTGTCAGCTAATGCTGTCTCAATCACCTAACGTTGGAAATACACATTGAAAAAATCCTAAAATCAATCCAAAACCAGCCAAGTGTGACCCTCTACGCACACTACATAGCACTTGCACTTGACTGGCAGACATGTTTTTGGGGTGAACACAGGTTAAACAAAGATTATTCACTATTTTCAAGCCATAGCATGTTTAATGTTTTCCCGGTTTTCTATTTCTGTCAGGAAAAACATTCCACTCACATCCACCACCGCACAAGTCAGAGTTGTGACAACTCAATCTGTGTTATGTATTATTACATGAATTATAGATGAACTCTTGAACTACAGAATATGAGGATTTACATGGATACAGCAGCCCTCCCCCTTCCGCCCGTGTCACAAGCTCACAGTGGATTTGATCAATGCTCTGGGAATCAAGGTAATTTGCTGAACATCAAAGCAGGGGAAATGTTAGCATCATTATGCCCAAGTGGCAGGCCATTTACATCTGATTGACTCGCGTACGCTAAAATCCATTACCAGTGTTAATTCTGTGAGGGCTAGGCATTGAGCCGCCTCTGATAACAAATTAGTCAGAATTATTCCTACCTCAAAGGATAGTCCTGTGAGAGTGACCAGGGATCATGTAAACAAACCAATGCTTTGTTGGAGACATATTCATTTAATTAACGCCCGAACACAGTCAAGGTAAATTGAACCAGCATTAGCTAAACTGACGTTGAGCGGATAAATGTGGACTACAAAGACTACAAAGGGAAGCACAGCCAAGAGCTGCCCAGTGACACGAGCCTACCAGACGAGCTAAATAACGTCTATGCTCGCTTCAAGGCAAGTCACACTGAAACATGCATGAGAGCATCAGCTGTTCCGAGCGACTCACGCTCTCCGCAGCCGATGTGAGTAAGACCTTCAAACAGGTCAACATTCACTGGGCCAGACGGAATACCAGGGTGTGTACTCCGAGAATGCGCTGACCAACTGGCAAGTGTCTTCACTGACATTTTCAACCTCTCCCTGTCTGAGTCTGTAATACCAACATGTTTCAAGCAGACCACCATAGTCCCTGTGCCCAAGAACACTAATGTAACCTGTCTAAATTACTACCGACCCGTAGCACTCACGTCTGTAGCCATGACATGCTTTGAAAGGCGGTCATGGGTCACATCAACACCATTATCCCAGAAACCCTTGACCCACTCCAATTTGCATACTGCACCAACAGATCCACAGATGATGCCATCTCAAATTGCACTCCACACTACCCTTTCACACCTGGACAAAAGGAACACATATGTGAGAATGCTATTCATTGACAACAGCTCAGCGTTCAACACCATAGTGCCCTCAAACCTCATCACTAAGCTAAAGACCCTGGGACTAAACACCTCCCTCTGCAACTGGATCCTGGTCTTCCTGACGGGCCGCCCCCAGGTGGTAAGGGTGGGTAACAATACATCCGCCACGCTGATCCTCAACAGGGGGGCCCCTCAGGGGTGTGTGCTCAGTCCTCTCCTGTACTCCCTGTTCCCTCACGGCCAGACACGACTCCAACACCATCATTAAGTTTGTTGATGACACAACAGTGGTAGGCCTGATCACCGACAACGATGAGACAACCTTTGCCCGTCCTGACCCTGTACCCGCCTGCCTGACATCTCTGCATGCCCCTGAGCCTGCCTGCCGTCCTGTACATTTGCTCCACCTCTGGATTTCAGAACCCTGCCTTTCCCTGACCCTGAGTCCGCCTGCCGTCCTGTACCTTTGCATTAACCTGGATTTTCGACCCCTGCCTGCCTTGACCTGTCTTTGCCTGCCCCTGTTGCTACAAAAAACAGTGTTACTTCGACAGTCTGCATCTGGGTCTTACCTTGATACCTGATAAATACATGACAGTCTGGTCTGTGCAGTGTACAAGGTGTTCTTGAGGTGTCCTCTAATCACTGAACCTGTCATGTAATGGGTAAGATCAGGAGAATTTTTTATTAATTTTTTTATTCAGGAGAGAACAAATAAACAATAGGTTAGGGACTTACATGTTTCAGTTAGATCTTGAAGCATTGTAGTCAGCATCTTTTGGAGAGACCATATTCTGTGTGGACATGACTAATAATAATAGGTTACACTAAGCATTTTCAAATCATAGCTTGATTTTTTTGAAAGAACGTGACAATACCTGTAATAAACTATGTCTAAACAACTCAAAATGTTATATGGCCTCCATAAATGTTGAGTTAGTATCCAATTTAATGAAGCATGTCATGCATTAGTGCCTTTAATTTATCCTCTAGTGTGACATCATTCATGTTCATATAATGCAGGGATGTCAAACGTTTTACTATTATTTAGTTACTGATGTCTTTAAATAAGTAATCATATTCTGTCATTTCAAATGAAAAACACAATTTCCTTGTATAATCATGATAACCAAATGTCTTGCTATTACATTTTGGGTAAGATTAACAGTAACTTCACTAAACCTAGATAAAAAGCATTTATCTTATATGTGTATTATTATTATGTTACCTACCTCATACTTAAGACAACATTTTTCTTCCTTTAATTTATTGGTGTCACCCCATGGGACGTTATGTCACCCCATGGCACATTATGTCACACCGATGGACAATACACCACAGGCAGTAAAATTTGACTTTTAAAACATAATTAATGACACTTTCAGAAGTTTCTGACCACTGTAAAAATGCTTCTAAACATCAGTTCTAAATATCAGTGATGGATCTTCATTAAAAGATTTGAAGTGTACTCATTCCAATTACAGGGCCTTGAAAGAGTTCTGTATTGTTATTTTACGTCACTACCTCCCCGACTCAAGAGTGGATTTGTGTGCCTGCTGCCTTAATTGTGCTACCCATTTCTCAGGCTCCCTCTCCAGAATTGAACCCTAAATCCCTGTTACCTGTGGTCACCATGGTTGGTACAGAAACTACCATTGAATGTTGATAGGGCAGACAGTGCCACGAAGGGTCACTAAAAGCGGTTGGGGCACCTGAAAGCACCCCATATGGGTTTTGGGTCTGATAAATGCATGTGTCCCTGAAGGTCAGCACTTGTTGGCATATCTTAGCTCTAACATTTCCACAGTTATCTAAGTAACATTGGAGCGATCAATGGAACCAAAACTGATTTAATGAGCCATTCACAGTTACACTATACCGACCGTGTGTACTAAGACATGCATGGCTTAATCTTTGGGACAAGAGTATGCTGCTGGCAGGATCAAGCAGGTAGCCCACCACAAAATGGAGGTTTACCTGGGCTCACAGAGAGGCGCAGGGGCACAGTCCTCCATTGAAAGGGGAGACCCAAGCACAAGTGTGCGCACCCAGTGGTAGGCTCCGACCTACCCATAGCCAAGCTGCTCGAGAAGTGTTCTCTTGGTGGGTTTTTTGAGCATACAGCACGACAGAGCCAACAACAGGGTTTGAGAAACGAAGTGTGTCTCTGATGTCAAAGTGTAATAGGATGGTGCCCGCCCCAGGCATCATTGCCTAGGCATGCCATGCCCTCCCCCGGAACGCTATCAGAGGACCACTGAGACAGACGGGTCGACTGGGTCTTGCTCGGAGTGAGGCCGGCCGGGCATATTGGAGAGCAGGGGGGGTAACAGGCTGAAAAAGAGGCACTGTTGATGGGGGCCCTCCCAGAGTGTATCACGTATGATCAGTCAGGAGGAGTGAAACTGGTAGGACAGATAGAGAGAGGGACCAATGGGATGGATTGTTTAATGCAGGGAGTGAGAACCAGGAATGGGAGAACCACAGACAGCCCCCATTTTCTGCCTGCACCATCTCTAGGGCCAGGTAAAAAAAAAAAAACTCCACAGAAGGCAGAGACAGATTCAGAGGTCACCGTAGGAAACAAGACTTGGGAGAATGAAACATAAATATTGCACTCAGAAGCACATAAAAGAATCACAATTGCAACATGATGCAATTGGGTCTAATGCAAGTAAGTGTTATTTGATTTTTTTTAAACTAGTCTAAAATGGTCATTATAGAGGTTTATTAATGGGTTATGCCCCTCAGAGTGACAGCTATTTTCTCTGGTGTGACACCATCTTCATGTCACACCAAGGGATAAAAGCTGTCAAACTGTTAGAAATCTCAGGCTGTATGGTCGATTTTGGGCCTTATTGTTAACAATAAGCCTTCCATATGATTTCACCACAACATGTTTTTATAGTTTTTATTATTTTCATATATACTATACATTCAAAAGATATCACACCCAAGGACTAAGAAATGTACCCCTTTTATGGCAATGGCAGAGAAGTGTAATATTTTGATAAATATTTCTAATAAAGCTTACAATCTGTTCAGGCCATGTACTCCTTCCATGTAGTTTGTAATTCCTTATTGCAAGAGAACCCTCCCCAGCGCAATAGTCACCCAGTCCAGTCATGATAATACCAAATAGTTCTGATTGATTACATTTTGTCCACTTGGTGTGACACAATTCTATAAGTTAATAATAAGAGCAGTTGGGCACCATTGTTTCTTGAAATACATTTCTGTGTTATAACTACAAAAGTATTTTATTCTGACTGGGCATTGGACACTGCACTGCGGTCATATGAAATTGCCTGTTGTTTGAACCCTGGATTGTAATTTCACAACAGCACATTAGATCAAACTGCAGCTTTCCTTTATCAGTTGATGGCATGATGCCAAATGTGTAGAATTGTATATCATTATTACCTTTTCAATCATTAATACCGTACAACAATGCATGCTGATTTGGTGATATGAGAAAAATCTTAAAAATGCTGAGTAGACAAAAAGCGTTCTGACATTTACAAAGAGAATTCTAACTCAATGGCTTGCCAGTCTAATAAATGCGGGTCAGCGCAAATGATGTAAAAAAAAATGTTCAATGTTGAATTTATATCCCTCTTTTGATTCGGCGACATCTTGTGGTCATCTTAAGGTCTTCTGCCATTCAAGACACATGAAACGGATGAGAGAGGATCATTTTAGGATTCTCATTACAACATTTCCAAGTGTTTAAAGGCCCACTGCAGACCTTATCTCAATATTAAATCATTTATGGGTTTATATCATTTATACTTATTTATTAAGTACCTTACTGTGATTGTTTTCAAAATACAAGAAATCAAAAAATACATTTCTCAAGCAAGAATTTGGCTATGACTGTCTAGCAGTGGTTTGAGTGTGGTCTTGGTGGGGAGGGGAAAACTGAAAACTAGCTGTTATTGGCAGAGGTTTGGAATTCTCTTTCTTGGTATCACCTCAGTGATGGACCTAGCTAGCATGTAAAATATCTGCAATTGTGTGATGTACCTGACTAGGTACCTTAACAAGTGAGGCTGTTTGCCAGCAGTTCTTCCATTGTCAATTTGCTACCTAACAAGATTCTACATGACTTTTGCATGTGTTATTGCGTGTCTCACTGCTTGTCACCCCCATTCCAATGACATCAGTCACCAGGCATGCCAAAACTCCATCCCACCAAAACAGGCTGTCGGAACTAGAAGCACAAGCATTTCACTACACTCGCATTAACATCTGCTAACCATGTGTATGTGACCAATAAATTTGATTTGATTGCAGGCGGTCTATTAACACTAAAAGGGCATTATCATCAATTTCGCTGTATCGCATTAGTAGATAGGCCTACTCACACTGCTATCAGGGCAGGTCTGCCGGTTTTGACTAGCAGAAGTCACTTTTTCGTGGCAGGTTATGAGAATTAATTTGGCAGGTTAGGAAAAAGGTTAGGATTAGGTAAAATTGTCCCCAACGCAACTCAAACATATCTAGCTACAACCAGGCCTGCCCTAAGAACAATCTTGGTTTCCAAGATGCAGCACCAATTTCACAATTTTACAGTTTTATTCCAACCTGCTAATGTGGAAATATATATAACACATGAAAAACACGTTATTGACTGCACTGGGCCTTTAACACACGTTGGTTTTTATACATTTGCCTAGGAAAAAACAACCACACGATTCAATACATTATTTACAATTACCAATAGAAATGTTTGAATTACAATGTTACATTTAATTTCGGAGAGTATATTTTATATTATCATTAGCCGTCTAATTTTGCCACGAATAAATTCCATTGAAGTGGCTACATTAATGCAAATGTGCATTTTGTTGGTCAATCTGAGTGACTCCACTTTATTGTCACCAAGGGATCATGAGAGTAACTTTCAACTGTTCTACAGGTATGCAGGTGATCTAATATAACATATTGTGCTGTTGCAATATAATTAGGTAAACTGGTTGGGATTCAAATATTTATTATCATTATTCACTACAAAGAATGCAAAAGTCTGTCCTTGTGCTCCCAACTACGATATTGGTTCACTCCCCCTAGCGGAAGTGCCTGCAGCTTCAACATTATATCGTTGGTTTGTTCAGATTGAAAGTTGTCCACCTGAAAGCAGTTGGGAGTACATTGTAGACAGTTTTTCTCACATTTATTCTGGAGAGATGAGGCGAAAAGAAAAACGACTACTGCAGTTCGCAGGGTTACTTATAGCCGCTCTTATTTTCCTGCCGAACGTTGGTCTGTGGTCATTATACCGAGACCGAGTTTTTGAGAATTCGCCAGAAATAGTGGAGGGACCGGGTGGCATCCCTCAAATACAGGTAAGGTTGGCTCGTGCACCGTTTGCCTGGCTTGCGCTGCAACTGAAAAACATATTGGTATCACCTCGGTGTTGCTGACTGCCCGATCACGTTGGTAATGGACCTAGCTAGCACGCATGTAAAATATCTGCAATTGTGTGATGTACCTGACTAGCTAGCTTAACATTTCGCTAGCTCGACCATGTGGGGCTTTGACAGCAGTTATTCCGTTGTCAATTTGCTGTTTAGCAAGTTTCTACATCATCTTTTCATGCATTATTGCGTGGCTCACTGCTTGTCATCTCCTTTGCAATGACATTAGTTTGAAAGCTAGTTACGCTACATTCCTTTTTCTTGAAATGGGGCATGTTGTCTCTAATGTCGAACTTTCAGAATAATGTGGGGAATAATGCCAGCTAGATACTGTACGCGGGTGGATGTTGAAAAGGCCACGTAGCAAAGTCTGGAACTATGCGTTGTAACTTGTAACACAGCTAGACTTCAGGATGTGAACGACTAGGTTGTTGACCTAGCGCAAATATGCTGCGGTCTTAAAACATGTCTTTCTGCTGGGTCAGGTGTTAGAACACGCGCTAGCCTGTTGGCCATTCTTGCGCTGTTATTCGGGGTTTTGTGGTGTGAAACAACAGTTTGTTTTCACCATCCGACTTGCACTTTATTGAACCGGTAGCTATAGTCAGAGCAAAACAAATTAAATGCTACACTGTCCAACTTTTCACTGTAAATGTACAGCTTTAGACCTATACTTACACCAGAGTTTCCAGCTTTATACTGTAATGTTGCTTTACAACAGAGATGTTGTAATATTTTACACTACTGTGTTCCTTACTGTAAAACATATTACAGCTCTACTGCTATAAATGTACAGGGATGCTGTAATGTGTTACAGTAAGGAACATAGTACTGTGAAATATATTACAGCATATTTTGTCAAAGTCAAAGTTGTATTAATGATGTAAAATAAATGTATGGTATTTTACTGTGAATTCTACAGTATTTTATTGTTGAAATTACAAAACTCTTAGTGTATGTTGGGAAACAAAATATTGCAACTTCCTATTTGGAAGTGATACTGTTTTGATTTGGATACTATCATCAAGGATGGGACCAGACTGTACAATGCCACTTGGGTAGTTTTTACAGTCAATATTATGTGGGGAGTGTTAAAGTCCAAATGCAGTCAATAACGTGGATTTCCTGTTTTATATATATTTCTACACTGAGGTAATGCTGTGAAAATGCTAATATGATCATGGCCATTTAGTGTAAGAGCTGTTTGAAAAGACCTTCTGAAATTATAGCCTGTTTTGGTGGGATGGAGTTTTGGCCCACCTGAATTAGTTAATAGACCAATAAGAAAGATGAGTTCCAAACCTGTCTGCTGATTTAACAGCTAGTTTTCAGTTTCCCCCTCCCCACTCAGACCACTCCCAGACAGTCCTAGTTAAATTCTTGCTTGAGAAATTGCTCTTTGCTAGGAAGCTATTTTTGTTTATTTTGACCATTTTAATTTAAAACAATCACACAGAAATGATTTGATAATGAGATAAAAACCGAATTTGGCCCTTAACATTACAGAAAAAATAATAATATTCAAAGGCAATTAAACTAGAGGTCGACCGATTAATCGGAATGCCCGATTAATTAGGGACGATTTAAAGTTTTCATAACAATCGGTAATCTGCATTTTTGGACACTGATTATGGCCGAATACATTGCATTACACGGGGAAACTGCGTGGCAGGCTTGACCACCTGTTACGCGTGTGCAGCAAGGAGCCAAGGAAAGTTGCTAGATAACATTGAACTTATCTTATAAAAAACAATCAATCTTCACATAATCACTAGTTAACTACACATAGTTAATGAAATTACTAGGTTAACTAGCTTGTCCTGCGTTGCATATAATCAATGCGGTGCCTGTTAATGTGTCATCGAATCACAGCCTACTTCGCCAAACAGGTGGTGATTTAACAAAAGTGCATTTGCGAAAAAAGCACAATCGTTGCACGAATGTACCTAACCATAAACATCAAGGCCTTTCTTAAAATCAATACACAGAAATATATGTTTTTGAACCTGCATATTTAGTTCAAAGAAATTCATGTTAGCAGGCAATATTAACTAGGGAAATTGTCACTTCTCAGGGTATATGCAACAGTTTGGGCCGCCTGGCTCGTTGCGAACTAATTTGCCAGAATTTTACATAATTATGACAACATTGAAGGTTTACGTGATGTCATTACATCATGTACCTTTTGTTATATAGGTATGCACGTCAGCTTTGACATCTGTTTGGCACATCGGGCGTTAAACTAGACATCGGCCGATTCCTATATGTTCACCGATTTATATTGTGCATCTCTATTTTCTAATGGTCTAAGTTGAGCTGTTGTTATTGCCTGTAAACACACGGCCCAGTTCAAAGTGAATGGTACCAGGCCCGTGTGACAAATGGTTTGTTTTCATATGGGCCTACTGTAGCTCTGATTGGCTATGGCGTGTGTAGAGTCCAGTCCTGGACAAGATTTTATTTACTGCGGTGTCAATACATTTTAATTGGTCATTTTAAACTCACGACCGCTTTCTGACTATATTGCTATAGAATTTTCACATGCCTTACTCTACGTCATTCCCAAACATTCTATGAAAACTGTATTTTGATTCATTATCCCATGCAGAAACTGGCACAGTAAATACGACACCCTACAACCTTTAAAAGTTGATGACAGCCGAGATAAAACATCAACTCAGTATGTTTAGAGACTCGGAATTTCGATTTTGTTGTGAATGTGTTAAGCCTTTGGAAGATTAGAAGATTGATGCAGAGAGAGCGCAGTCACTCGTTAAAGGCGGGGAGGAAAATACCTTGGGAGTAAAAGCAGAGATGGGATAAAAGAGGTGTTTGTTTAGAGGCAGACTTTGTTGTAAAACATTTCCTCCCCTCGTTCTTCAGACAAGGCGAGCGTTGAGCGCTGCTAGCTGTGGCGGAGGCTGAGCGCGTGCTGATGAGAGTCAGGTGCAGATGGCCCCTGGATGCCGTGTAAAGACAGTTAATGTGCATCCATGGGTTATGATGATAAAATGTGTTCTCAGTCAACTTGCCTGGTAAAATGAAGGCAGTGAATGTTATGGTAAGGTTGGTTCTGTATTATTGCAGAGCTACATTTTATGCAGTGTCTGGTGTTGCTCTTTCACATTTGTTTCCTGTATAGGGCAATTCTAGAGTAACACTGAGACTCCTATATCTCACCATAAAATGTATGCAAACAAACTAACAAAAAACAGTGATTGCTATGTTTAACATACCATACAACGATATGCATAAGGCTACTTTGAACAATTTCCACAGAACATTTCACAAAAACACATTTACTTGAAGAACAGTGCAGAGGGTAACACTAGAAGTGCAGAGGCAGGAATTTTAACTGCATATGAAGTGAAATATTACAAGCAGCAGCAATTTCTCATGACTTATTTTGCCACTGCAAAGCTCCGCTGTGACCCCACTAGAGCCGAGCAGGTAACGTAGCTAATTAGTTTCAATGGCACTTGTTTTTTTATTGAATGACTAAATAGTATCAGTAAAAGGTTTGGGCACACCTACTCATTCAAGGGTTTTTCTTTATTTTTACTGTTTTATACATCATAGAATAATAGTGAAGACATCAAAACTATGAAATAACACAAATGGAATTATGTAGTAACCAAAAAGTGTTAACCAAATAAAAATATATTTTATATTTGAGATACTTCAAAGTAGCTACCCTTTGCCTTGACAGCTTTGCGCATTCTTGGCATTCTCTCAACCAGCTTCACCTGGAATGCTTTTCCAACAGTCTTGAAGGAGTTCCCACATATGCTGAGCACTTAATGGTTGCTTTTCGTTCACTCTGTCATCCCAATTGGGTTGAGGTCGGGTGACTGTGGAGGCCAGGTCATCTGATGCAGTACTCCATCACTCTCGTTCTTGGTTAAATAGCCCTTACACAGCCTGGGGAGTGTTGGGTCATTGTCCTGTTGAAAAACAAATGATTATCCCACTAAGCGCAAACCAGATGCGATGGCATATTGCTGCAGAATGCTGTGGTAGCCATGCTGTTTAAGTGTGCCTTGAATTCTAAATAAATCCCAGACAGTGTCACCAGCAAAGCACACTCACACCTTCTCCATGCTTCATAGTGGGAACCACACACGTGGAGATCATCCGTTCACCTACTCTGCGTCTCACAAAGACACAGTGGTTGGAGGCAAAAAAAAATCTCATCTGAAGTAGAGTATATTGTGATAAATTGCAGGCCACACTACTTGCCTAGAGATTTTTCAGCTATACTTTTCGTGGCTGTTTATTTACCACCAAAGACAGATGCTGGCACTAAGACTGCACTCACTCAGCTGTATAAGGAAATAAGCAAACAGGAAACCACTCACCCAGAGGCGGCGCTCCTAGTGGCCGGAGACTTTAATGTAGGGAAACTTAAATCAGTTCTACCTCATTTCTATCAACGTATTAAATGTGCAACCAGAGGGGAAACAATTCTAGATCACCTGTACTCCACAAACAGAGACGCGTACAAAGCTCTCCCTCGCCCTCCATTTGGTAAATCCGACCACAACTCTATCATCCTGATTCCTGCTTACAAGCTAAATTAAAGCAGGAAGCACCAGTGACTCGGTCTATAAAAAAAGTGGTCAGATGAAGCAGATGCTAAACTACAGGACTGTAGACTGGAACATGTTCCGGGATTCTTCCGATGGCGTTGAGGAGTACACCACATCAATCACTGGCTTTATCAATAAGTGCATCGAGGACGTCGTCCCCACAGTGACTGTACGTACATACCCCAACCAGAAGCCATGGATTACAGGCAACATTCGCACTGAGCTAAAGGGTAGAGCTGCTGCTTTCAAGGTGCGGGACTTACAAGAAATCTTACAAGAAATCATGCTATGCACTGGGAAGAACCATCAAACAGGCAAAGCGTCAATACAGGGCTAAGATTGAATCATACTACACCGGCTCCGACGCTCGTCTTATGTGGCAGGGCTTGCAAACTATTACAGACTACAAAGGGAAGCACAGTCGCGAGCTGCCGAGTGACATGAGCCTACCAGAGGAGCTAAATCACTTCTATGCTCGCTTTGAGGCAAGCAACACTGAGGCATGCATGAGCGCATCAGCTGTTCCCGGACGACTGTGTGATCACGCTCTTCGTAGCTGACGTGTGTAAGACCATTAAACAGGTCAACATACACAAGGCTGCAGGGCCAGACCGATTACCAGGGTCTGTGCTCCGGGCATGTGCCCGGATGTGAGCAACTGGCAGGTATCTTCACTGACATTTTCAACATGTCCCTGACTGAGTCTGTAATATCAACATGTTTCAAGCAGGCCACCATAGTCCCTGTGCCCAAGAACACGAAGGAAAACTGCCTAGATGACCTCAGACCCGTAGCACTCACGTCTGTAGCCATGAAGTGCTTTGAAAGGCTGGTAATGGCTCGCATCAACACCATTATCCCAGAAACCCTAGACCCACTCCAATTTGCATACCGCCCAAACAGATCCACAGATTATGCAATCTCTATTGCACTCCACACTACCCTTTCCCACCTGGACAAAAGGAACACTTATGTGAGAAAGCTATTCATTGACTACAGCTCAGTGTTCAACACCATAGTACCCTCAAAGCTAAAAGACTAAAACACCTCCCTCTCCAACTGGATCCTGGACTTCCTGACGGACCGCCCCCTGGTGGTGAGGGTAGGTAGCAATACATCTGCCATGCTGATCCTCAACACTGGAGCCCCCCCAGGGGTGTGTGCTCAGTCCCCTCCTGTACACCCTGTTCACCCACAACTGCATGGCCAGGCATGACTCCAACACCATTACGTTTGCAGATAACAGAACAGTGGTAGGCCTGATCACCGACAATGACGAGACAGCTTATAGGGAGGATGTCAGATCTTGCCGGCTGGTACCAGAATAACAACCTATCCCTCAACGTAACCAAGACTAAGGGGATGATTGTGGACTACAGGAAAAGGAGGACCGAGCACAGCCCCATTCAGTGGAGCAGGTTGAGAGCTTCAAGGTCATTGGTGTCCACATCACCAACAAACTAGAATGGTCCAAACACACCAAGACAGTCGTGAAGAGGGCACGACAAAGCCTAAGATCCTCAAAAGGTTCTACAGCTGCAACATCGAGAGCATGGTTGCATCCCTGCCTGGTGAGGCACTACAGAGGGTAGTACGTACGGCCCAGTACATCACTGGGGCTAAGCTGCATGCCATCCAGGACCTCTAGGCCCTAAAAACGTTCAAAGACCCCAGCCACCCCAGTCATAGACTGTTCTCTCTACTACCGCATGGCAAGCAGTACCGGAGTGTCAAGTCTAGGACAAAAAGGCTTCTCAACAGTTTTTACCCCAAGTCCCTGAACAGGTAATCAAATGGCTACCCGGACTATTTGCATCCCCCCCCCCCCCCATCCCCTCTTTTACGCTGCTGCTACTCTCTGTTTATCATATATGCATCGTCACTAACTACATTCATGTACATACTACCTCAATTGGCCCGACCAACCAGTGCTCCCGTACATTGGCTAACCGGGCTATTTGAATTGTGTCCCGCCACCCACCACTCACTAACCCCTCTTTTACACTACTGCTACTTTCTGTTCATTATATATGCATAGTCACTTTAACCATATCTACATGTACATACTACCTCAATCAGCCCAACTAACCAATGTCTGTATGTAGCCTCACTACTTTTATAGCCTCGCTACCGTATATAGCCACGCTACTGTTACTTTTCACTGTTGTTTTTATTTCTTTACTTAACTATTGTTCAATTAATACCTTTTTTGCACTATTGGTTAGAGCCTGTAAGTAAGCATTTCACTGTACAACTGTTGTATATTGTGCACGTGACAAATAAACTTTGATTTGAAATTAATTGTGTAGAGCTCTGAGACAGGATTGTGTCAAGGCACAAGGAACCTGGCACCATCCCTACGGTGAAGAATGGTGGTGGGAATATATGCAAATTAATATTAACTCCATTTAAATGTAGATGTTTTTTGCATTGGATATGTTTACTATATCATATGGAGACAAACCTTTTAACTTATCATAAGTAGACATTAATTGCAAATTATTAAATCCTTCCAATAGAAACAAATCTAATACATTTACTTACAAATTGAACTTTAATTAAATGAGTTGATTCTTCACATGGGATGATTTCATTGAACAACAAAATGGAATATTGAATGATCCATCGCATCTCCCAAAAACGTTTTCAACATCTGTAAAATAATAGTCTAGAAACTAAAGCTTTGGTTGTCCTCCTCTCAGGTGTCCATGTAATCTCCCTGGACCTCTTCAATGTCCACATCTTGAACATCAGACTCTGAGGCCTCATCTTCACTGTCACTTTCCAACCTCGTTGAGGATAGTTCGTTGGCAGGCTCAAAAAGCTTAAAATTTGCCCGGATGGCAACCAATTTTTCAAAACTTGTAGTGGTTAGCCTGTTGCGTGCTTTGGTGTGTGTGTGTGTGTGTGTGTGTGTGTTCCCAAACAAGGACCAGTTGCTCTCTGAGCCGGCTGATGTTGGTGGGATTTGGAGGAGGATTGAGGTAACTGGGAAAGAGCCTCAGATCCACAAAGTCCCTTCCACCAGGTGGCTGATGAGATATGTTGGCACGACTGCCATATTGCATCTCCATCCCAAAGCCCTTGCTTGGAAGTGTACTTCGCCAGACTGCCAAGAACCTTGCCCTCATCCAGCCGTCATACCGCTCAGGAAGGAGATGCGTTCTGTCTCCTAGAGATGAACGTACATTGTGAAAAGTGCAAATCAATCCCAGAACAACAGCATAGGACTTTGTGAAGATGCTGGAGGAAACCGGTACAAGAGTATCTATTTCCACAGTAAAATGAGTCTTAAATCAACATAACCGGAAAGGCTGTCCAGCAAGGAAGAAGCCACTGTCTCAAAACCGCCATAGAAAAGCCAGACTACGGTTTGCAACTGCAAATGGGAACCAAGATCGTACTTTCTGGTGCACTTCACAAAATAGATGGCATCATGAGGTACGAAGGTTATGTGGATATATTGAAGCAACATCTCAAGACATCAGTCAGGAAGTTAAAGCTTGGCTGCAAATGTGTCTTCCAAATGGACAATGACCCCAAGCATACTTACAAAGTTGTGGCAAAATGGCTTAAGGACAACAAAGTCAAGATATTGGAGAGGTCATCACAAAGACCTGACCTCAATCCTATTGAAAATGTGTGGGCACGACTGAAAAAGCGTGTGCGAGCAAGGAGGCCTACAAACCTGACTCAGTTACACCAGCTCTGTCAGGAGGAATGGGCCAAAATTCACCCAACTTATTGTAGGAAGCTTGTAGAAGGCTACCTGGAACGTTTGACCCAAATTAAACAATTTAAAGGCAATGCTACCAAATACTAATTGAGTGTATGTACACTTCTGACCCACTGGGAATGTGATGAAATAAATAAAAAGCTGAAATATATCATTCTCTCTACTATTATTCTGACATTTCATGTTCTTAAAATAGTGGTGATCCTAACTGACCTAAGACCGGGGATTTTTACTTGAAATAAAATTCAGAAATTGTGAAAAACTTAGTTTAAATGTATTTGGCTAAGGTGTATAACTTCCAACTTCAACTGTATGTGCTTCAGGCAGAAGTCTTCACGCTTTTTGATGTATTTCTGAACCGAACTGCAGTTTCCTCTGCTTGGAGCAACAGGGCCGTATGGATTTCTTCGCTTATACCTGCAAGCAGAGTCTGAACATCAGACAGGATGGCATTGTCTCCCTCAATCCGTGCAATGGCTACTGCTATAGGTTTCAGGCTGCTTACCACTCTTTCCCAAAAATACAGTGGCAAGAAAAAGTATGTGAACCCTTTGGAATTACCTGGACTTCTGCATAATTTTGTTATACAATTTGATCTGATCTTTATCTAAGTCACAACAATAAACTAACACAGTCTGCTTAACACAAACAATTTTACATGTTCATGCCTTTTATTGAACACACCATTTAAACATTCACAGTGCAGGATGGGAAAAGTATGTGAATACTGGGATTTAATAACAACTGTTAGGAATTTTGGACCATTCCTCTTTACAAAACTGTTTCAGTTCAGCAATATTCTTGGGATGTCTGGTGTGAACCGCTCTCTTGAGGTCAGGCCACAGCATCTCAATCGGGTTGTCAGGACTCTGACTGGGCCACTCCAGAAGGCGTATTTTCTTCTGTTGAAGCCATTCTGTTGTTGATTTACTTCTGTGTTTTGGGTCGTTGTCCTGTTGCATCACCCAACTTCTGTTAAGCTTCAATTGGTGGGCAGATAGCCTTACATTCTCCTGCAAAATGTCTTGATAAACTTGGGAATTCATTTTTCTGTCGACGATAGAGGGCCTCCCGCAGCAAATAAACTCCAAACCATGATGCTCCCTTCACGATACATTAAAGTTGGGAAGAGGTTTTGATGTTGGTGTGCTGTTCCTTTCTAACAACTCAACTTTAGTTTCATCTGTCCACAGAATATTCTTCCAGTAGCGCTGTGGAACATCCAGATGCTCTTTTGCTAACTACAGATGTGCAGCAATGTTTTTATTGGACAGCAGTGGCTTCTTCTGTGGTGTCCTCCCATGAACACCATTCTTTAGTGTTTTACGTATCGTAGACTCGTAAACAGAGATGTTAGCATGTTCCAGAGATTTCCTTAAGTCTTTAGCTGACTCTAGGATTCTTCTTAACCTCATTGAGCATTTTGCGCTGTGCTCTTGCAGTCATCTTTGCAGGATGACCACTCCTAGGGAGAGTAGCAACAGTGTTGAACTTTCTCCATTTATAGACAGTTTGAACATCAAAGCTTTTAGAGATACTTTTGTAACCCTTTCCAGCTTTATGCAAGTCAACAATTCTTAATATTGGATCTCCTGAGATCTTTTTATTTGAGGCATAGTTCACATCAGGCAATGCTTCTTTTGAGTAGCTAACCCAATTTTTATTTTATTTAAAAAAAATGTTTTTGCAGGGCAGCTCTAACCAACAACTCTAATCTCGTCTAATTTTTTTTTCACCTTTTATTTAGCTAGGCAACAGTTAAACAAATTCTTATTTTCAATGACCGCCTAGGAATTAACTTCTTGAGTGTAGGGGGCAGGATTTTTGTTTTTGGCCAAAAAAAACATACCCATTTGAAACTGCCTATTTCTCAGGCCCAGAAACTAGACTATTCATATAATTGTCAGATTAGGACTTGATCGAAAATCGCTGGAGAGACCTGCGTCCAACCTGACAGAGCTTGACAGGATCTGCAGAGAAGAATGGGAGACACTCCCCAAATACAGGTGTGCCAAGCTTGTAGCGTCATACCCAAGAAGACTCGTGGCTGTAATTGCTGCCAAAGGTGCTTCAACAAAGTACTGAGTAAAGGGTCTGAATACTTATGTAAATCTGATATTTTTGTATTTGTTTTTAATTTTATGCTTTTGCAAACATTTCTAAAAACCTGGTTTTGCTTTTTCATTTTCGGGTATTGTGTGTGGATTGATGAAGGAAAAACAATTGAATCCATTTTAGAATAAGACAAAGTCAATGGGTCTGAATACTTTCCGAATGCACTGTATATTTTTGTCAGGCAAGAAACCACCAGCATCCCTAGTCATAATCTTGATGTCTATCTGTGCAATGCACGAAGTACATTTTCTCAAACATTTGGTATTAGAGATGTTTGGTTCTTGTTGAAGTATGCCTACTCTGAGTCACTCTCCACCAGTGAGACTTGAGCTGCATTTTTTTATACTGCAGAAATGCTTGAGTCAGACCTACTAATTTAGTCTGGCCTGATCCGCATGGTTGTTTCTGATGAGCTTTTCTACAGACCAAGATGACTGCTTGGCTACAGAAAAGTACAGATGGGCCATAACATATTGTGCTCGGGTTACTTTCATTGGTAGTTCTCCTAAAGATAGCCTAATCCTTTAGGAATCATGGGAACGGAAGACCTCTTCAAAATACACAGAAAACGGGGGAAGAGGGATTGATTTAGTCTTTCTGATCTCACATACTCAGAGATCAGAGGCAAAATGTCTTCTTCTAGCACATCAGAGGAAGGATTTGAACAGAGGCATTCCTGTTCTTCAAGCACGTTCACAGACACTGAACCCGCAGTTCAGAACAGCTGTTTGAAAAAATTGAGATGCTGTCTTTGTCAGAGTTGCTGCATTTCTTGCTCCACTAGACCACGGCTTCTCTACAAACTACTGGCGGGCGGCAAAGCTGGGTTCTGATTCTTATTTCACACATTTCTGTTTTTCCCGTTATATGTCACTGGTAGTCTCTCAACTTTCTCTAATTGCAAATTAAAGAAAACTATTTGGAGTTACTCAGCGCTTGGTTGTGTGATGTTATGGATGTCTAATGTTAATGAGGAAAATACAGTCGACGTATGATCTTGTTCACTCATGCAGTTGCTGGATGAGTTAAAAGCTGGCAAAATGTTTGAAGCACTGCTTTTGTAATCAAATCAAATAAATTACTTCAACGTAAAAATTATTCAAACTCATTCATGCATTATTATGATTTACCTCTGTGGTAATTTCCTTTTCCACTTTTCCGTTTGAGACAAACACAGGCAAGCGATCCGCCCATTGATTTCCTCTTGAGAACTGCTCATTGATTGCTGCAGTGTGACCTGCTGTAGAATGGCCTGCCCTGCACCGCAGTGGCAGGCTTGTGATGGTCCATCAAGAGTGGGGTGTCATGAAGATTAAGCCTCAGCGAGACACTGATTTTCCTGGGTGTTACGTAAGCCACATCTGTCCCTCCACATTACAGCATCGCCGATGTGGAGCCCACCATGTGAATAAAGGAGAAGAGATGGCTTACTCAAGCGCACACTGAATTCTGCTTACTGTCCCTGCCATTCAGCATGCAAGGATAGCGGGCGGGAGATGCTTGTGCCTTAATGGAGGGGACTGGAGGAGAGTGGACTGAAATGGCTTTTTAGACAGAGCCTGGTGCTGATGTGCAGAAAGGAAGCCATGAAATGACAGGGGCACAGTAGGTTCTGTGTAGGAACATACAGACTGCACTTAGAGCTGGTATTACCTTGCCTCAGCAGTTAAAGTTTTACCATATTTCTCTGATGTTATTACCCTGCTGCCTCCTCCAGACATGATATTAAGGACGGAGCTTATTTGAACAGCACTTATCTCCAATGGGATTGGGGTGGTGCCAGAGAATACTCTGATCATGGCAGCATCCAGCAGAGCTGTAAGTTATGGCTGTGCCCTAGACACTGACTGCATATTTCTCATATTGAAATGTAATTGGTCCTGACCTGGCAGCATGGTGGTCGGGACCAGTCATCAAGAGGATGAGTAGGCCTTGCAGTGTCTGTAGCCTAATGATCATATGGTGATGGGAAAACATGGGCCTAATTGTGCAGCAAGAGACATCGGGAAGAGACTATGAGTCAGCAAAGGATCGAAGTTCAGAGGTTATATCTGGTCAATATGTCTTTTGACTGACAATCCTGTAAGACCATTTTCTCACCATACTATGCTCTTGTTTGTCTGAAGTGCCCTCCTTGGGGCTCCCGAGGGTGCAGCGGTCTAAGGCACTGCATCTGTGCTAGAGGTGTCACTACAGACCCTGGTTCGATTCCAGGCTGTATCACAACCGGCCGTGATTGGGAGTCCCATAGAGCGGTGCACAATTGGCCCAGCGTCGTCCGGGTTAGGGTTTGGCCGGGGTAGGCCGTCATTGAAAATAAGAATTTGTTCTTAACCTCTTGCCTCTACTTGGGACGCTTGCGTCCCAACTAGAGCTCTGGAAATGCAAATGCGCTACGCTAAATGCTAATAGTATTAGTTAAAACTCAAAAGTTCATTAAAATACACATGCAGGGTATCAAATTAAAGCTACACTCGTTGTGAATCCAGGCAACAAGTCAGATTTTTAAAATGCTTTTCGGCGACAGCATGAGAAGCTATTATCTGATAGCATGCACCAATACACTACAACAGAAAAGCACAGCAGGGGACGTAAACAAAATAATTAGCATTTCGGCGTTACACAAACCGCACAATAAAATAGAAAACAGTCATTACCTTTCACCATCTTCTTTGTTGGCACTCCTAGATGTCCCATAAACACTATTGGGTCTTTATTTCGATTAAATCGGGCCATATAAAGCCAAGATATCGTTATATGTAGACTGTGTGATAAACGAAAAAAACAGCGATTTCACAACGTAACGTCATTTTTTAAAATTCAAAAAGTAGACGATAAACTTTCACAAAACACTTCGAAATACGTTTGTAATGCTACTTTAGGTATTAGTAAACGTTAATAAGCGATAAAAATCATCCGTAGGCGATGTAAATATCATTAGCTGTCGTCTTGGAAAAAATTTCAGGAGAGAGCTCTTCCGGAATGATCTGGGCGGAGACCGGAGGTAAGTCGTGCCCCTCTTTCGGTTCAACCAAGAATCAAAGAGGATTCAATTCACAAGACTCTAGACAACATGGGGATGCTGTGGGAGTTGAATGCTCGGTCTTATCTAATTCGGCTCACTGTTAACAATTGCTGGAAGTGGCGCAAGGATATTTATTTCCATTTTCTGTGATCAGGTTTTCCTGCGCTTTCCGATGTAACGCACGTTATGTAATAGCCACAGTCGTGATTTAACCAGTTTTAAAAACGTCCGAGGGTTTCCTATCCACACATTCTAACCATATGAACGTACTATATTCCTGGCATGAGTAGCAGGGCGCTGAAATGTTGCGCGATTTTTAACAAAATGTTCAAAAAAGTAGAGGGTCGACTGAAGAGGTTAACTGACTTACGTAGTTAAATTAAAATGAAGTACAATTATAATAGAGATGGTGGAGAGGCCGGTTGACCGATATTGTAATTTCAGCATATCCTGGGGACTAGATGATAAGGGGGACAGCTGTCTGGTAGGGTTGGCTGTGTGTATATTGCTTGCAGCGTCTGCCAACCTGGACCTGTGGTTAAATTGACCTCAGAATATTTCAGTACTGCAGCCTGGTAACTGTAGACTTGCTATTTTAAAACTCACCCCTTTATTAGGGTGGCCCCAGCCCCAACCTAACAGCAAGCACCCCTGTAGCTAGCTACCCATTATTTTGAGTACATGCTTTTGTGTGTACTTACAATAAGTATTTTGGCGCAGTGTGCGGTTCACTTGTCTGTTACTGTTCTGCATACATGTACAGAAACAAAGCTTGTGGTCAAATGAGCGTAACGGGAAAGCATTTGCACAGAACCTGAGTCCCACAGTGCTGTCTGGGATGGAGTCGGCTGGGCAGTGGAGGAGAGGAGAGAGATCAGGGCCAGGATGGGGCGGACTGACTGCAGGCATAGCTGTCAGTGTGAAACAGAGTAAATACTGTAGGGAGTCAAAAACGGGTAGTTAAACCTGTTTGTGAGGTACTAGGAGTTGGAACCTGCATAAGTAAAGTGGAAATATCGTGTTTTCAAATGACTAGGGCCTTCCAAACCCTTACGACAATTCAGCTCAACAGTCCTCTTTTTGAATATCATTCTTGGGATTTTCCTTGGACTTGCACTGAGCAGATTTTTTAGGACTAAATTGTTAATGAGGGACTCATTGCCTCAAGACTCAAACCCCTCTTATTATTTTAGTATGCCGTATGAGTATGTTGCATGAGGATCTTTTGATTGTAAGAAGGAATGTTATATGAATGAACACTGAAAGAATATCCATTAGTTGCCACTTGCCAGTATGATGCTTTGGTAGAAATGGTGTGAGTTTGTCCCTTTCATTCCATCGCTCTTGGCCCATCTGAAACCATTTGTGGTGTTATGTCAAGATAACCTCTATTGTGGTGGCTCTCTTTGCAAGGTGTGTTGTGTTAGATATGATCTACTGACCTCTGGAGCTGCTGTACTTCCTCTGTGTCAGTGTACAGCCTGGCATGCAGGACCACACCAGCTCTTTCCCTCTCACCACCTCCCTGTGTGTGTCCAAGCATTTCAGTGTGACTTGCCTTCAGGAGTATGAAGGCAACAACCCCTCCCACCCCATTCTCATTTCCACTTCCAACAGACTGGAACAGAGAGAGGGAGAGAGACAAACCAAGATACTGAGCGTGCCTGTGGAAGGCCTGGCTGTGGCAGTGGATCTCTGTAGACACACTCGGTCTCACACCAGTCACTTTCCTCTTGGCTGAGCTCGGTTGACCTCATTTTGTGTCTCAAGTTTACTGTGCCACACACTTTGAGAGAGAACTATAACTTAAGGCCACGATAACAGTTTACAGTGAGTGCACTTTGCTGGCAGGTGTTTTGGATCTTGTTGACTATCAGGGAGGTGATATGCAGAGGGCAGACTTCCTTGGTTGGTTTATTTGTCTGTGAAAATATTGAGGGGAGGCAGCTGATTGTATCTCAGGAGAGCATGGCTGTGCTGCGTCTGATCCGTCTTCATGTGGGAAAGCAGAGCTCAGCCCTCACCCAGCAGGTGCTATGGAAACAGACAGGCAAGTATTGACCGGTGGTTTTCTGATTCCCATCCTCATAGAGAATGCATGGGCAGTCCTTCTCTTATCAGGCCCCTGGTAGTAAGAGCGCTCTTCCAAATAAAGACAATCCAATAACACTCTTTCTCTCAGTCCTGGGGATCTGTCTGCGGAACTCTATCTGTTTACTAATCCATACCTCCCGAAGACTGTTTGAATTATTTGGATGCTATACAGGTTCTTCCCCTACACAATAGTTTTGATTCCAGCATTCTATACCAGATAGCTGCCCATCGTCCTCGCAAGCACGGCCCCGAACTCAAAAAAGTCATTATTGCCTTGAAAACCTCTGCATAATGTTAATGATTGCATTTCCGTTCAAGATTCCTAAATAGATTTTAGATTCCATTGTCTATACACACTGCGAAATGAAGACAAACACAGTTTTGATGTAGATGTCCTAAAACCTGAGGCATATTTCTTGCACCTGTTTTTGAATAGTGATTGGTACATTTGTGGTGTTCTTCAGGATGAAAACCATTTCAAGCAACTGTTCAGATACTCCAGACTTTCATGCTTCACTTGTGAAATCTGCTAGATGTGCGGACAATGCAAATAGTCTGGGTAGCCATTTGATGACGTACCACAAGAAGCAGGACAACCAGAGAACCCAGAGCCAGAGTGTGTGCGTCTGGATGTGCGTGTATGAGACTGTCTCTTGCATCAAAAATCTGGAACGCTATTTGAGTTCGATTGTGTGACGAGAGCCCAAGCAGAGGACGCAATATCAACCCCAGCCCTCCTCAGTGCCACTCATAATCTGGTGTTTGTGAGATTAATGATGGACCACAGCTGGATGGAAATGAGGTTTGATTGTGATTCAGAGAGGGTGGTCCTCAAATCCCTCCATTTACAGACCTGGCTAAGGTCACTGGGACCAGCTCTCTGATGCTCATCCAGTGAGCAGCCTCTGACAGCCAGCTGCACCGTGCCATGCCACGAAGCTGTTCTGTCTGACTGGATGTCTGACCAGCCTTGTGTAGTGTTATTTGCCTTTTGCAAATTATAGGCGTCCGCTGCTGCCTTACCATTTACTGATTTAATGACAGGATGCAGTCGACACACTTTACTTTATACATAATATTTCCTCCCCACACACATATGATTTGCTAGGAACAGCCATCAGATGAGTAGACCATTAAGAGGGTACATTGAAGTTAATTAATGATCACTCAGCCTGGTGAAATGGGCCAATGTTTTTACCTCTCTGCTTTTAGCCAAATTTGTGCTTGATTGCAAATACATCATGGACCGTTACTTATAAAGACTGTGAGTGCAGAACGAGAGATGCGGCATCATGGACCGTTACTTATAAAGACTGTGAGTGCAGAACGAGAGATACGGCATCATGGACCGTTACTTATAAAGACTGTGAGTGCAGAACGAGAGATACGGCATCATGGACCGTTACTTATAAAGACTGTGAGTGCAGAACGAGAGATACGGCATCATGGACCGTTACTTATAAAGACTGTGAGTGCAGAACGAGAGATACGGCATCATGGACCGTTACTTATAAAGACTGTGAGTGCAGAACGAGAGATGCGGCATCATGGACCGTTACTTATAAAGACTGTGAGTGCAGAACGAGAGATGCGGCATCATGGACCGTTACTTATAAAGACTGTGAGTGCAGAACGAGAGATACGGCATCATGGACCGTTACTTATAAAGACTGTGAGTGCAGAACGAGAGATGCGGCATCATGGACCGTTACTTATAAAGACTGTGAGTGCAGAATGCGAGAGATACGGCATCATGGACCGTTACTTATAAAGACTGTGAGTGCAGAACGAGAGATACGGCATCATGGACCGTTACTTATAAAGACTGTGAGTGCAGAACGAGAGATGCGGCATCATGGACCGTTACTTATAAAGACTGTGAGTGCAGAACGAGAGATACGGCATCATGGACCGTTACTTATAAAGACTGTGAGTGCAGAACGAGAGATGCGGCATCATGGACCGTTACTTATAAAGACTGTGAGTGCAGAACGAGAGATGCGGCATCATGGACCGTTACTTATAAAGACTGTGAGTGCAGAACGAGAGATGCGGCATCATGGACCGTTACTTATAAAGACTGTGAGTGCAGAACGAGAGATACGGCATCATGGACCGTTACTTATAAAGACTGTGAGTGCAGAACGAGAGATACGTCTGAGCGTTGCCCTATTAGTGTGTTTGTGCTGTGCCTTGAATACTGATGGAATGGAAAAGAGCCTGTGTTGAAACGAAATGAGTTTCTGCCTGCGTGGAGTCTTCTGATGGTGTTGATTATGAAGGTAGTGGGCCTCACGCTGATGTTCAGCGGTGGAAAGGATGCTTGTTATGCCTTTGTATAGTAAGTCTGGGCCAGTACACGCATCGTAGGATGAGTAATGCTAATGTGCTCTAATGTGAAAAGGGGGATCCGACTGCTGTTGGGTAATGTTTGGTTTCATTTCCCTTACTTTAGTATTCAGTAGTTACAACAGCTTTTCTGGTTATGAATATGCCATTGCTGGCATGTTTGTTTTCTTCTGAGGTCCACCGTGGAGCTCTGTCTTCAACTGAAGAAGAGGGTATAGGACGGCCACAAACCATCATTCTCTCATTATCTCTTTGGCCTTATCGCTCCTTCCAGCTCTGTTTATTCTCTCTTTATCTTTCTCTCTCTTCCCCCCCCCACCTCTATCGTTTCTCATCTGTCACTACACACAGTGAAAAGTTTTCCGAAGGTCTTGTTAGAGCAGCAAAGCCTCAGTGGAATATCATAACTCCGTGTTCTGAAATTTTTATCAAAAGGAAATGCTGAGGCACAATCTTGCTTCCGAGGAGGAGGAAGCACAGATCGACTTGTCGGTCCTCGTCAGTGCAGAGGGGAAAGGCTCTCGTCGTGACATTTTGAGAGCGGCTCTCTTGAACTGAGGCTTGATCTCAGTGCCTGCCTCAGTACAGAAGTGTGACAGTGAGTCTAAGCTGGTGATTAATAAGGTTACCTGTCCGTCAGAGATGATTTTCTCTGCTTGCTGTGTGTCTGTGAGGATGAAGTAAATCTCAACGTACAGTGGCAGTAGGGCTGTCGGATGCATACACAATGAGACATGCAAAGCTTTTGAAGAGAGAGGAAGTATTTCACTACAAATCTATTGTTTTTAATTGGTGTTTGTGCCAGTGATAAAGTGTCTGTTCTGCATGTAGCCTAGGCCTACTGTTATCAACCTGCTTACAAAGCTGATCTGTGGTCAAACTGATACAATGCCTCTGACAAGGATAAAAGCAATCTATCATAATGTAGGCCTAACCCTATAACATAGGGCCTGTGTAATTTGCGGTGCAGTGAAATCATGTCATGATGGATTGGATCTATAATGGTATATACATACTACATCTGTAGTGAAAAGCGCTGTATCTTAATTAAATACAGTTTGTTACAGCAGGAAAATAATCAGCACATTTCCAGCAACAGGAAATGTGGATAAGAATTCAGACATTTTTGTATTGGTTGAAATATTTTTTCTTACAAACTTCAGAAGCCCTTTTAAAACTAAAATACACTACAAGGTTTACATTTTCTGCATCGCAGGAAAGTTACCTTGCAACAGGGTGCTCAAATTAAGATCCAACATATTTAGGTTTCAAAAAGTGTGTTACATTTGTTGTCTTGGCCTAACTCACTCACTCCATCCACCACCAATGTAGAGCATCCACCTTTTAATAATCTTGTTCCAGATTGTTAAATTGAAGCTTACTTTTGTCAGCGTGTCTCTACCTTTTTAGCAGCTCTAGTTGAGTGTTTACTGCCGTTTAATGGGTTTGAGTGGCCTTGCCTCTCATGCCTCTACCTCTGGCCAGGGAACATGTAGAAAGGGACATTGTGGAGGTGTGGTGACCTCAGGCCAGTGTGCAGTCCCCCAGGTGTATTTATGTCAGCTGTTTGACAAAAAGATAAGTACACAGTTCTAACCTAACCAGGAGCACTACGGCTCAGTACTGTAGCCTAATTACCCCCCCCCCACACACACACACACACAATTAGGCTTCCCATTTGCATGAACAATGTTTCACTAATTGCAACCTCCCATTGAGCTAATTATTTCCCCATTGTGTAGTGATCCAAATTTGTGACGTCTGCCCGCCTAAAAGGGATGATTTTTAGACCATGGATGATGACTTTGATTACTGGCCAAATCACTGCATGCGTTTTTCAATGGAGTAGAGAAGTGTGTGCGCTACCTACGTGAAAACGAGCATGTGCGAGCCTTGGGATTGATATTCTTACAGGGATACAAGCCTGAAATGAAATGTTATACATTTCCATTGTGTGAACTTCGCAGCACTGAGTTTGTACTTTTACTGCTATGTCTCCAAAATTCCTTGTTCTTCCATAGCTAAAACCAAGTGATGGATTGAATTGTACCTAGCGTGTCTTTTCTGCTAGGGATTTTATGTGTATGAAGGACCGTGTGCGTCTGTCTATTTCAGAGCGCTCCATTGACTCTAGTCTGACCCAGTGCTAACCTCACTGCTCTCTCACCTCGTGGCCGATGGACATCCTACCTGACACCAACTGTGACCCCTCCTCCCCTACCGAGATGGAATTGAGACATTGTGAAGCAGTGTTTCCCCTATATGAATTTAGCAGATATTGAATATTGTCTTTAGGCTAACTCTTATGTGTGAAATGAGTTTCAGGCTGACTGGTGTAGTTTGTTTCGCTCATCAACTTTGATAGTCAAGAATATGTTTAGCATGTTTTTGTTTCCCTTACAATAAATGGGATATAGTTCTAGTAAATAAGACCGTCCTGTAACAGCTTCCTTTTACAAAGTAAAAGGTAAGAGAATTGTACCAACCTGCAAGGCGCGTGGTGAAGTTATTAACATGAATACCAACGCTAATAAATAGGCATAACACAAACTCATCGCCCATTCATCCATCTGTGATTCATTCAGTAAGGAGAGAGAGAGAGAGACTCATTAGCGCCTGGCTGGGTACCAAATTCCTACATCGCATTGTCTTGGCAGATTAGTTGGGAATAGGTGTGGAAAAAACAGGTTAAAAGGCTCTAAATACTTGATTTCAAAATTGTGACAACTGAGCAATGTAAAATAAAAACATTTAGGAAAAGTCAGGGAAGTGGCAGGACGTTTTTTTGTTGTTGAGATTATTATTATTTACTCAATCAAATGTCAGTGGCCATTAGCCTATGCCAGTTCTAGTGTTAAAGTCAAATGAGTTTTTCCATACTTGAGTTCCTTCATTCCCATTTTCCACTTCTGCTCTGCTCTCATAAGAACAGTTCTCAAGCCTCTGAAAAATGCTGACCAGCATAGCAGCACGTAAGGACCAGCTTTTACATTTAATTTTAACTGATGGCAAAAAAAATCCCATAATGGCTATTGGTAATGGTTGTGTGTTTGCAAGATTCTCTGCTGTTGGGTAATGGGCAACTGTTTATTTCCTTGTATGGTTATGTTTATGAATATGCTCTCAATGTGATGTAGACCTACTAATATAGCTACTTGAGCATCAAGCCTCACAGGCTCTGGTATAAGGGTTGCTGGTTAGTGAGGTGTCCTGATATGTTCCTCTGTTCCTGGTGTGTGTGCTGCATGCGTGGATGCGTTTGACCCTCTGTACTGTATGTGTGTGATTCCCTCTGTGTGTGGGTGTATGTCCTGATGTTTGACCCTCTGTTCCTGTGTGTTTTGGCAGGGAGTAAACGTCCGGCCCCAGAAGGATGCCCAGGTGGGGCGGGACGGCATGCGGAGGAAGGACTGGCACGACTACGAGGCAATCAGGAGAGATGCTGCTCGCTCTGGTAGGACAGAACTTCAGGAAATCCCTCGCACACACACACACACACACACACACACACACACACACACACTCCCCTTTTAGTTTGAGGTTTGAAGCCCACAACTATACTGCAATAACAAATGATTCCACACAAGGCATTATATGTTTGTAGGAACATGAGCTTTTCAATGCTTTTGATTCTAACACAATAACTTTAGGCCATTTAAAACTGATGTGGTCGACAGACTGCAAGACATTTCCAATGTCCTTATGGTTCATTCAGCAGGTACTGTACCTCAGACAGAATAAGGGATTTTAGCTGACACTAAGTCCAGGTACTTTCACTGTCTGTCAGAGAAAAGCAGATAATTACTGGCTAGAACATGACAACAGGTGGATGGACCAAGGCATTTCAACCTAAGTTGACATTATCTTTGCACTCATGTCTATTCTGTTCTCTCTGTGCGTGCGTAGGTAACGGGGAGCAGGGTAAGCCCTTTCCTCTGACGGACACTGACCGGGTGGACCAGGCCTACAGGGAGAATGGGTTCAACATCTATGTCAGCGATAGGATCTCCCTCAACCGCTCTGTCGCAGACATCCGGCACCCAAAGTGAGTGCGTGTTTCTCTTTTAGTTTACCCAGCTTGTCAACTCCACGTTCCTTCGAAAGGACAAGTATAGTTTAGTCACCGTTGTTTCTTGGGCCAGATCGGTTGACATTAGACTTTCACGAAAATATTTGTATCTGTCTTTATTCCACTGATAAAGCATTCATATTATATACACATAAACAAATACGTCTGCTCATTTGCGCTCATTTAAAAAAATGTTCAATGGTTGCCTGAAGAGGGTGCTCTGAGTTGCTATTTGAACATAATTAAGCCCTAAGTAACAACGTGAGAGAGAGTCTGCATGGTGGTTTGAGGGTGAGTAGCTTGCCGTAGTCGGCGTATTTGAATATGTAAATAATCAAAAGTACACTTCACCAAGCAGCCAGCCCTGTCTTCATCACATTCTCACTTAGTTAACATTAGCTTAGCTATCTAGCCAGCAAGGTAGTTAGCCTAGCTAGCAATCTGTGCTACTTATATTCTAACACTGGACTGGCGCAAAAGTGAACACTCGTCCATGATACAAAAATAACACGATTACTGTCTGGGCCTATTTATTTTAGACAGTGGGCTTATTTAGTTAGTTTTCCAAAATATGCTATCTGCAAAAAGCAAGTTGTCGCAGCTCTATCATTCAAGGCCATGGCTTGCATTCATGAGGAGTTAAGAAAACATTGTCGTAATGAACAGCTAACCTTTGTCGTAACATACACTCATTGCGAGGTTGCCATAAAGTGTTAGTTTACATGACCTTTGACTGTAAATACTGTAGTAAATCTACTCGAGACAAATGCTGATGATGACACCTAGTGGTGACGTTCTGAACGACATGTTACTGCTTTTCAATGTTTATTTGTGACTCACCACCTGGATTCGGTCTTATGTAACAACATTTGAAGTGGTGTTTTTTACATTATATAAAAGTAGATTCCGCTATAAAATGGTATATCATACACTGCATTTGAGGAACAATGGGAAAGTAATTATGCTTTGAATGTTGATCAACTTGTAAACTCACTTTTGAGAAAATCGTCTTTTGAATGTTTTGCTATCTAGTGAAGAGCTCTTCTTTGTCTACACCCATTCAGCATCGTTCACACCCTTACCCATCTCGTTTCACTCTCGAAGTGCACACTTGATGCTCTGGCCGATGATTTGTTTACCTCTGGATAACATGAAAACAGCCTAACCAGCTCTGCTGGCAACAATTTAATTGCGCTTTTGTGCAGACGTATTCAATGGGTGTTGTACACACGTCACATCGTAACATTAGCTAACGAGCCAGCCAGCCAACGTTAGCTAGTTAAACAATAAACAGTGCCAACCATGCCACAGTGCTGGGAGCTAACCAACCATGTTCAATGTTAGCTAGCTAACATTAGGCTCGAATTGGAACAACAAACGTCTCTGGGAAACTAATAATAACGTCAGGTAGGGAGCCAGCCAACTAACGTTAGCTTGAAATGAAGCCACTCTCTGTCAAAATTATAAAACGTGTAATATCTGAATGTAACGTTAGTCTAGCGTTAGCTAGCTATCTTACCTGTATTCATCATCGTGTGTGGACGCGGCTCCCTGTCAGGAATGCCATACCACGGTTGCCCTTAATTTGAAGATGAAATCCGGAGACCGGTGTTGCCTCCATCTCTTTAGCTATCATACTCTAATTCCGCTGATTTTCAAAACTTGATCCTCCAGAAAGTGGAGAGCCACATGTATGCAGCTCCACTACACAATACATTTTTTTAAATCAGCATTTGATAGGATTACCACACAGACTGACAAGCTTCTATGGCAGACCAATCCGAACTCCTCTTGGCATGTCCAGCCCACTCATTATCTCAGCCAATCATGGCTAGTGGGGAAGGTTGGCAGCTCTTTCTTTGGCTTAACCAAAAAGGCTCGTAATTTAACAATTGTATTTGTATTTACAGATGGCATACGAGTGTGTTATTAAGGCACATGAAAGTTCACATGTTCAGGAAGACATTTCTGCCCAAAAACGCATTTTGATAAATAAATCATTTTGACATTCAAACGGCTCTCCTGTTAAGTTGTGACATTCTACATACGCCTAGTTTCCTGAATCTGGTCACATTTGTGAACTGCAGTTTCAGATTTACTTTGTTTAAATCAATCTGGCCAGTGACCCTTTGTGGTGGTTTAGCATTTAGAGGATCTTTTTATTTTTGGTGGAAATCCTGTAAACCACAAATAAAATATTCTCATTCAGTACATTTTTATATTTTCTTGAAAGCATCATTCAGAATATCTGTTCAATCCTTTCACACAAAAGTTGTATAAACCTAGGTCTGTTTTTTCATTCCACCCCTAAAACAAAATATCTGCAGATATATCGGTAATCGGTGACTTTTGCCTCCCTAAAATGGGAATCGGGGGAAAAAAATCACATGGGGGTTGGGCTCTAGTTGTTTCACATGCTCCTGATGATACAAAATGCATGTGAGCATTAAGTGGAAGGTGTATTTCATTCATATTTGAAGATGTAGCTACTTTCCTCATAAACTATTGAGTATAGTTACAGTGGGGCAAAAAAGTATTTAGTCAGCCACCAATTGTGCAAGTTCTCCCACTTAAAAAGATGAGGCCTGTAATTTTCATCATAGGTACACTTCAACTATGACAGACAAAATGAGAAAAAAATATCCAGAAAATCACATTGTAGGATTTTTAATGAATTTATTTGAAAATGATGGTGGAAAATAAGTCTTCACATGGTTTTCACACACTGTTGCTGGTATTTTGGCCCATTCCTTCATGCAAATTACAGGCCTCATCTTTTTAAGTGGGAGAACTTGCACAATTGGTGGCTTGACTAAATACTTTTTTGCCCCACTGTATATGCACACTAATTTAATATTAAACTGATTGTGGCAGAAGGCCTAGTATGGCATTAGTCATCTAAACACCTTATTCTTCTTATCTTAATCGGTGTAAGGTCAGAATCGAAGTAAGCGTACGCCAAATAAAGCACCTTGTTTTCTGAGCAGTCTTTCAAATTATTAGTACATGTAAACATCTTAATCAGAGTTCCAGTGGTGTATTTTATCAGTGCATGGGCCAGTACCGTTAGTGCAAGCATCCCTCTTATGCGCGAGTGAGTTCTGGAAATTGAAATAAATTCATTAGGTCCTAATCTATGGACGTAACTGGGCAGTGGTGCAGCCATGGGTAGGCCTGGGAGGGCATAGGTGTCAGAAAAGTTACCACAGGGATAACTGGCTTGTGGCGGCCCAGCGTTCATAGCGACGCCGCTTTTTGATCCTTCGATGTCGGCTCTTCCTATCATTGTGAAGCAGAATTCACCAAGCGTTGGATTGTTCACCCACTAATAGGGAACGTGAGCTGGGTTTAGACCGTCGTGAGACAGGTTTGTTTTACCCTACTGATGATGTGTTGTTGCAATCACTTGGGAGTTTTTCCCACAAAATAGCTTTTTTTATAAACAGAAATACTAATCAGTTTCACCAGCTGTCCAGGTGGCTGGTCTCAGACGATCCTGCAGGTGAAGAAGCCGGATGTGGCGGTCCTGGACTGGCGTAGTTACACATGGTCTGCGGTTGTGAGGCCGGTTGGACGTACTGCCAAATTCTTTAAAACAATGAAGGTGGCTTATGGTAGAGAAATTAACATTCAATTATCTGTAAAGAACTCTGGTTGACATTCCTGCAGTCAGCAAGCCAATTGCACACTCCCTCAACTTGAGACATCTGTGGCATTGTGTTTTGTGACAAAACGGCACATTTTAGAGTGGCCTTTAATTATCCCCAGCACAAGGTGCACCTACGTGGTGAGCATGCTGTTTAATCAGCTTCTTTGCCACACCTGTCAGGTGGATGGATTATCTTGGCAAAGGAGAAATGCTCACTAACAGGGATGTAAACAAATTTGTGCACAAAATTAGAGAGAAATAAGAGTTTGTGCACATGGAAAATCTCTGGAATATTGTATTTCAGCTCATGAAACATGGGACCAACACTTTGCATGTTGCATTTATATTTTTGTTCATCATAAATAGTTTTCACATAGAAACTTCGTCCAAACCAAATGGTCTTCACAAAAATAACATGGGCACTGTGGTAGAACGTTTATTTTGTTAGATTTTCTGCATTTATTAAAAGTCCCGTCAGGTATCTTGATTTCAGATGATAATCTAATTTAGGGTTGGGCGGTATCCATATTTTCATACCGTCCTCCTCTCATACTGGGATATATACGGTATTACCGGCTTAGTACACAAGGGGGCACATAAAAAAAGAAAAATTGCTGCCCAATGTATATATATCAGATTTCTAACAAAATTAGCACAGGTAATAGTGAATGTCAACGGAGGCTGCTAGCTAAATATGCTATCGATTGCAAGCGAAAATAAACTAATTGCAAAGATGGGCAATCCAGCTCATGAAGTTATACATATACAGGTAGGAGCTACCAAATGTCATTTTTGGTGAGTTTGGACATTTTACAGCTACTGTGAACAAGCAACATTGTGCAAATTAACAAAGTTTTGACGTATGCTTGTCTGAAGGAAGAACCGTACTGGCTCTGGAGCAGCGTGTGTAGGCTACACGCTGTGTATGTCTGGAGTCGCTAGGGCAATGAGCCTGCCTGTTCTGCTCTGAGAGGAGAAGATGGGCTGAGAACGAAGAGGAGAAAAAAACGCAAGGAAATCAAGATGGTGGCGTCTGTACAAATAACGAATCCAAAGGGATTTGACTTGTCACAGCTTTCTGCCGTGTTTGATAATATGATGCCTTGTCACCTTATTAATTCATCCACTTACTTAGATTAACTAGCAAATTAAAGTTAGGGGTCGCATTAATGCAGAATTCTACGTTTTTCACGCAGGAAACAAAGAATTCATAAGAAATATCTTGCAGAATTAAAATGCTTCTTATTGTAATGTAAGCTCTGTTTAAGACAAATCTCAGGCTTCAGTTGCACTTCTCCACTCCAAGGAGAATTCACTAACAGGCATTCTATCAGCAGACGGAGCTCTGACTGATGTGTATCTACAATCAAATCCGTGACTGGCTCAACTGTTCTGTGGAACTAGGGTAAGCTTCATAATGTAAAATAATAACAGATTTGATTGATTTAGGATCCCTATTAGCCGATGCCAATGGCAACAGGTAGTCTTACTGAGGTCCGACACATAACTAAAAGAACCTTAATATTTTTAAATATATAGAAAATTGTAACATGTGCGTGTGTGCATCTATCAGTTACACATGCATTTCAGTACATGCACACAGTAATTAGGTCACATGGGGAGAGGCGTTGTGCCGGGATTAATGTTCCTTCCAATTTTTTGGGGCACTGAGCAAATCTTTGGTCTTGTGAGCGGAAACTTGAACGTTGTGAGAATTTTGTGCAACTTCCGGCGTGCATTTACAGTGAACATTGAAGCTGTAGCCTTACAGTTTTTTTGGCTAAAGTAGGCCTACCAACAAAACAAATGGAGCAAATCCCATAACATTTTCACATGGAAATAGCTTTTGATTTCTATGATGGCCTGTGTGTGGTGTTCAGTGCAGTCCTACATGGCATAACTGTTTTACTTTGTCTGTAACACCATGGGCTAAATAGGTGACTGTACATTACGTTGTGTTTATATGATGCAAGAAACCACTTTACAAAATAAAATGTATTATTACCATACAGAGAATTAGACAATGTAGGCTACCTGCTAACACTTCCCCTTTTTAAAAATGTAAACGCAAGCTTGTTACCTGACTGGCTTTTCAAAGACCGCTTCAAAGACCGCTTCAAAGACCGCTTCAAAGACCGCCACTTCAAAGACCGCTTGACATGTAGCTTACATGTTTTGTGTTCTTGTAGGAAGCAGTAACTCCCCATTGCTGACCTACAGTTGAAGTCGTAAGTTTACATACACTTAGGTTGGAATCATTAAAACTTGTTTTTCAACCACTCCCTCCACACATTTCTTGTTAACAAACTATAGCTTTGGCAAGTTGTTTAGGACATCTACTTTGTGCATGACATAAGTCATTTTTCCAACAATTGTTTACATGCAGATTATTTCACTTATAATTCACTGTATCACAATTCCAGTGGGTCAGAAGTTTACATACACTAAGTTGACTGTGCCTTTAAACAGCTTGGAAAATTCCAGACAATTATGTGATGTCTTTAGAAGCTTCTGATAGGCTAATTGACATCATTTAAATTAATTGGAGGTGTACCTGTGGATGTAATCCCATAGAAAATGTGTGTGCGAGCAAGGAGACCTACAAATCTGACTCACTTACACCAGCTCTGTCAGGAGGAATGGGTCAAAATTCACCCAACTTATTGTGGGAAGCTTGTGGAAGGCTACCTGAAATGTTTGACCCAAGTTAAACCATTTAAAGGCAATGCTACCAAACACTCAATTAGTATATGTACACTTCTGACCCACTGGGAATGTGATTAACCTGTTGCTTCTACTCGGGACGCTTGCGTCCCAACTAGAGCTCTGGAAATGCAAATGCGCTACGCTAAATGCTAATAGTATTAGTTAAAACTCAAAAGTTCATTAAAATACACATGCAGGGTATCGAATTAAAGCTACACTCGTTGTGAATCCAGGCAACAAGTCAGATTTTTAAAATGCTTTTCGGCGAAAGCATGAGAAGCTATTATCTGATAGCATGCAACACCCCAAAAGACCCACAGGGGACGTAAACAAAATAATTAGCATTTCGGCGTTACACAAACCGCACAATAAAATAGAAAACATTCATTACCTTTCACCATCTTCTTTGTTGGCACTCCTAGATGTCCCATAAACACTATTTGGGTCTTTATTTTGATTAAATCGGTCCATATAAAGCCTAGGGGTATCAAAGTCAAATGGACTGTGTGATAAATAAAAAAATCAGCTTTCAAAACGTAACGTCATTTTTTGAAAAATTCAAAATCGACGATAAACTCTTGAACAAAACACTACTGAAAACGTTTGTAACAAATTTAGGTATTAGTAAACGTTAATGATCAGATAAAATAATCAGGAGGCTCTGTAAAGATCATTAGCTGTCCGTCTGGAAAAATGTCCGGCTAGAAACTCATTTATCCGGTCCTAGACATATCCCCATAACATGAGGAGATACCGGTGTCCTCATGTGTTTGACCAAGAAAAATATTTTCTATTTTAGGGAAATGACAAGACTCTAAGAAAAAAACAATGGATAGCAATTTTCTACTGCAACCTCAGTCAAATATTTTTCAAATATCAATGGGTTCAAATAGCGCAAAAATATATTTTCCCAAAATCAATGAATCAAAAACAACCTGTGTTTAAGGAGAAGTAAATGCAGTGAAAACAAAGCAGTGATTAAATTTTAACTTTAAACTTGAACTGTTTAAAATCCACACAGACTAAGCAAATGCATATACTATATTCCTGGTTTGAGTAGCAGGGCGCTGAAACTGGTGGTGTCCCATCTTTTAACAGAATGTTCAAAAATGTAGAGGGCTCTGAGCTGAAGAGGTTAAAGAAATAAAAGGTGTTCAAGTAAATAATTCTCTCTACTGATTATTCTGACATTTCATCATTCTTAAAATAAAATAGTGATCCTAACTGACAACGTAAGACATGGACTTTTTACTGTGGGACCTAAATAGACTTAAAAGTAACTTCCTCACCATTTTAGATAAGCATGCTCAGTGCATCATGCATTGAACCAAGAACAGATTTGGAGCCCTTGAGCTTTCCACGTCAGACAGAAATGCCTTACCAGCACAAAAACATCCTGTGGCGGACTTCAAAGTCAGCAACAGCCCCGTGATATGCAACTGTTCAGGGAAGTCAGGAACCAATTTTACACGCCAACTGTCAGTCAGGAAAGCTAAGGAGCTTCTTCAGGCAGAAGTTTGCAAAGTCCTGTTCTTTCCATCTGCTCCAAAAAGTCTGTTTGGTTTTAAATGCACTTCAAGTCCATGGAGAACAAGAGATGACCTCCTCCCAGCTGCCCACTGCAAGTTTATTGCATTCAGATGACCGATAAATCCACACAGAAAAGCCATTTCACACAGAAACATTTCAACGGCTGGCCATGCCTTCCGCCTGGCTACTCCAACCTCGGCCAACAGCTCCGCCCCGCAGCTCCTCGCCCAAGCCTCTCCAGGTTCTCCTTTACCCAAATCCAGATAGCAGATGTTCTGAAAGAGCTGCAAAACCTAGACCCACCTTTCAGCTGGGCTTGACAATCTGGACCTCTATTTCTGAAACTATCTGCCGCCATTGTCGCAACCCCTATTACCAGCCTGTTCAACCTGGCGGTGATTCAAATCTTTGAGATCCCCAAGGTTGAAAGCTGCCGCAGTCATCCCCCTCTTCAAAGGGGGACATGCCCAAACTGCAAGACCTTTCCATCCTGCCCTGCCTATCTAAGGTCTATGAAAGCAAGATCAACAAACAGGTCACTGACCATCTCTTGAATCCCCCGTATCTTCTCCAGTCCGCTGTGTCAATCTGGTGCTCCGAGCCGGTTGTCAAACCCACGGTTTTTCCTCAGCCAGCTCCATCTCATTTACGACATCTTGACACCGCTTCATAAAAACAGTACTGTGCAGTTGTGCCATCATCGACGTAAAGCCAAAAACTCCTCTGTCAATCACCATATTCTTATCGAAATTGACAACTGGGCAATGTCAGACTCAATAGCCTCGGTTTCTCGGATGACTGCCTTGCCTGGTTCACCAATTACTTTGCAGACAGAGTTCAGTGTGTCAAATCGGAGGGCATGCTGTCCGGTCCTCTGGCAGTCTCTATGGGGGTGCCACTGGGTTCTACTCTCTCGGCAATGGTGTTTCTCTGTATATTTCAAAAGATGTTGCCTTTTTTCTGGGCAATTCCCTGATCCACCTTTAATCAGACGCAGTTTTTGATGAAATCCCCTCCGTAAATGGCACTGTGCTATCCAACCTCCAAACGAGCTAAAACTGGCCTTGACAGCAGCCTGGCCTTCCGTGATTTCCAACTGCTCTTAAACAGAGCCTGTAAAACCAAATGCATGCTTTTCAACCGATTCCTCTGCCTGCACCCTTTGTTCCATGTCCATATTCTTGTTTTTGTCCCTGGATGGTTCATAATGTCTTGAATATGTGGACATCTATAAGTACCTAGGTGTCTGGCAGACAGAAGACTCTCCTTCCAGACTCACATCAAACATCTCCATTTTTGATGATCGAAAAATTTTACTGTGATGCTGAATCGAAATCAAATCAAGAGTCGGCTTTTATTCCGCAACAAAGCCTCCTTCACTCACGCCGCCAATAACCCTAGTAAAACTGACTATCCTACCGCTCCTCGATTTTGCATTGTGTCATCTACAAAATGGCTTCCAAAGATCTGCTCAGCAAACTGCTGCAGTCTATCATAGTGCCATCCGTTTTGTCACCAAAGGGGCCTTATACCACCCACCACTGCGGATGTATGCTCTAGTCGGCTGGCCCTCGCTACATATGTGATATAAAGACCCACTGGCTCCAGGTCATCTACAGACTGTCCATGATAAACGTAAAAACATCCGCCAAAACGTATCTTTTTTTAAATTCAAAAAGTCACGATGGCAAACCCATCCGTAACACGCTCCAGCAGGTGTAATCAACTTTACTGATCATCCCGTTAAAAGCCAAAACCTCATCAGGCCGCCTTGTAAAGATCTGCTGCCTGTGACTGGAAAAACTCCGCTAAAACTCAACTGAAAATATGGTCCTAGACTTTATGGTCTCCTCACCAACTTCAAACATCAGCTAACCGAAGGGAAATGACAAGACTCTAGACACTGTGTGGAAGTCTGTAGGTAAATGCAACCTCAGTCATTTTCACCTACCTTATCCCCAATGGGTTTATACTGTTTTTTTTATTTTATTTATTTATTTACTTTTCTGCTCTTTTGCAAATGCCAATATCTCTACCTGTACATGACCATCTGATCATTTATCACCTCAGTGTTAAACTGCAAAAGTGTTTTCTATCCACACAGACCTCCTCAAATGCCTTTACTATATTCCTGGCATGATAGACTGCCCATTTTTTTTTACTGTGTTTTGACAGAATTGTTTAAAAAGTGTAACTCTGTGTTGTCTGTTCAAACTGCTAGTAAATAATTTATCTTGGCCAGGACATTTCACATTGCAAATGAAACTTGTTCCAAACCTGACCTGGTTAAATAAAGGTGAAATAATTTTTTTTTTAAAAGACAGCGGTGTGCCTTTCCAAATCATGTCCAATAAGTTGTAGAAACATCTCAAGGATGATCAATAGAAACAGGATGCTCAATTTCGAGTCTCATAGCAAAGGGTCTGAATACTTATGTAATGTATTTATTTTGAATACATTTGCAAAAGATTCTATAAACCTGTTTTCGCTTCGTCATTATGGGATATTGTTTGTGGATTGATGAGGGGGAAAAAAACAATTTAATCGTTTTCAGAATAAGGCTGAAAAGTAACAAAGTGGAAAAAGTCCAGGGGTCTGAATACTTTCCGAATGCATTGTATAACGACTTGTAACTGCCAGTAGAGAATAGCTTATGTTCCCTAAGCTGTTCAATGGTGTTGGATAAAGAAATCTGGGTCTTAGTATCCAGGGCCTTTTGGCTTCTTCTGGGTACATTTCCCCTAGTCTAATTTCAGTGAGTAAATGGGCTACTGCCTGCTCAGTGCTCTTACAGTCCCTAGCCATCTCGCTCCAAGCAGCCCATTGATGTTTCAAAAGCCATGGGAATGACACGTTGGCCACTTCAGAGGAATTTAAGGGTCCGATCTGGCAAATTTTTGGGTTGTTTAATAATGTGTAATGAAGTGGTGGCTTACTGCTTTCCCGCTGCCGCAGTCACTCGCCCAAGCTCTGTGGCTGGCGTCTCACTTTCCCTATTATTATTTTTACGCTGCTCTACTCCCTTGCTCTGTCCTTAGGAGCCCTGCTAAGGAGTCTGGTTAGGGAGTAGGGTTAGGCGGTATCCACATTTTCACATCATTATGCTGTCCGTCTCTCACCCTGGGATTTTCAATATTATCTGTTTAGTACACAAGGGGGCGACAAATGCAAAAAAAAACGTCTTTCAAAAATGATAAAATTAGCACAAGTAATAGTGTATTTCCATGGCGGCTGCTAGCTAAATATGCTAACGAGCGCAAATGATATATATTTTTTTTAAATCCAAAGACCGGCAATCCAAATCATAAAGTTATACGTATATAGGTAGGAGCTACCAAATGTCATTTTTTTGGTGAGTTTGAACATTTACAAGTGAATGTGAATGAGAGACATTGTTCAAATAAACAACATTTTTGAGGAATGCTTGTCTGAAGGAAGAACCGTACTGGCTTTCCAGCAGCATGTCAACACCCGGTTTCTGTGTGGAGTCTAAAGTAGCAAAGGCAACGGGCCTGCCTATTCTGCTCAGAGAAGAGGCATCTGACTGATTTTGTACTTAAGTTGCACTGCTAAACTCAGATGAGAGTTTCAGCACACAGTGCTCGGACTTATGTAGGTATTTTTCTCTGGTAATTTTCTTGGTGTAGCCAGCATATTTATCTCTGGTAAAATGCAAGAGTAACTTAAAGCAAAACGTTAGCAAAAGTAGCTGGCTACATTCTTTCCATGATAGGCCTAAACATTAGAAATATGATGGCCATGAATCGATTTAGCAAAAAAGACGTTGCTTTTTTTAAATTGTAAGCTCATTTACTCATTTGGCTGCCAGCCAAGTAGCGTTGCCCTTCTGTTTATCTGATGAAAATGAAGCTATTGTTTGCAGAATGTGTGGGAAAGAAACAACTTGTTGCACATCCCAAAAACACTGGTTTTCAGTATAGAGCGCTATCTCTGTCAATACACAGCTGGACTCACCTACTCCCTTTTTCTCCTGTTGTGCTATTTACTAACAAACACGTGACTGGCTCAACTGTTCTGGGGAACTACGGTAAGCTTCATAATGTAAAATAATGTGATGTGTGAAATGAAGAACGCAATCTGCTTTATCTCCTAACGCTTTGCACAAGTTGACTGCAGGGTTTAGAAAAACAATTGCTACAAATATTAAAACGTATTAAAAAACCCTCCTGTGGCTATTTCCAAATACCCCAGTATACCGCCTTTGCATATTAGGGAGCAATTAGCTATCTCGCACTCGTTCTCTTTGTTCCTCTTTCTCACCCTCTCTCCCGCTTTCGGTCTCTCGCAGCACTATCTGTGGGACCTGGGACCCTCTCCTCTTTAGTGAAAAAGTGAGGGGATGATGAAGAGGATGCTGTGGCAGGAGCTTGGCCTTCTGACAGCTGAAGTGTCACTGTGACAATCGGCTGTCAGGCCCATCACTCTGTCAGTTAGACCAATGAGGTGGCCACACCTGCTCTCCCGTATCTAATCGGTGGTCCTGTCTGCCCTGGAGGCCCGCTCCCGCGTGGTGACAGTCATGTTGTCACCACCGGAATTGCAGAGTGGATATCTGGTCTTGATACATTCAATGTCTTTGATTCGCTGTGACATTATTCCAATGAAGGAAGCCACTAAATTCCATTGCTCTAGCGATACAATGCAAGGAAATGTGGGTGTGCTCATAATTGGTCTGAGTTGTCTCAATGTTTTGCAACAAATTAGATTTGGGCTAGTGCTCTGCTCTAGCTCTCATTTTTACCAATGAACCAGAAACTGCCGCTTTCATTATCTGCTATGATTACTTCAATATAGTAATCATATTATATAGACTAATATTGTGATATATCATTACTGTGTATCATTGCATACGGTTACATTTGTGGGTCATGAATACTAGGCCTACATGATAATACTAAAGTATTGTTGATCTCTCCAGAAGATAACTTTTGTGCAACACCAGGGCCTGTCATCATAAAGAATCTCACACGATGAGTGATCTAGGATTAGTCCCATCCGGCCATGTAATATTATTCACTATGCTCTTAAAAGCTAAAACTGATCCTCATACTCAGACACTTTATGAAGACCAACCCTGCTCTACAGCCCCTCAGTAGTCACTCTATTTGCTTTTTGGCAATTGCTGTTTGTTGCTTATTATTTTATTTGCCTGTTGGTGTGTGTTTAGCTGTAAACAGAAGCTGTATGGGGAGAAGTTGCCCAACACCAGCATCATCATCCCATTCCACAACGAAGGTTGGTCGTCCTTGCTCAGGACAGTACACAGCGTGCTCAACCGCTCTCCCCCTGAGCTCATCGCTGAGGTCATACTGGTGGACGACTTCAGTGACAAAGGTATGCGCGTGTGTGTGTGTCTACTACCATTCAAAAGTTTGAGGTCACTTAGAAATGTCCTTGTTTTTTTTTGTTAATTTAAAATAACATCAAATTGATCAGAAATAAAGTGTAGACACGGTTAATGTAAATGACTATTGTAACTGGAAACTGCTTTTTTAGTGGAATATCTACAGGCCCATTATTGGCAACCATCACTCCTGTGTTCCAATGGCACGTTGTGTTAGCTAATCCAAGTTTATAATTTAAAAGGCTAATTGATCATTAGATAACCATTTTGCATTTATGTTAGCAAAGCTGAAAACTGTTGTTCTGATTAAAGAAGCAATAAAACTGGCCTTCTTTAGACTAGTTGAGTATCTGGAGCATCAGCATTTGTGGGTTTGATTACAGGCTCAAAATGGCCAGAAACAAAGAACTTTCTTCTGAGACTTGTCAGTCTATTCTTGTTCTGAGAGAAATTAGGGTTAGCCCTAACCCTAACTTGGATTAGCTAACACAACGTGCCATTGGAACACAGGAGTGATGGTTGCTGATAATGGGCCTGTAGATATTCCACTAAAAAAGCAGTTTCCAGCTACAATAGTTATTTACATTAACCATGTCTACACTTTATTTCTGATCAATTTGATGTATATATATATATATACACACAACATTCCTTCCGTGGCCTCCAACTGCTCTTAAATGCTAGTAAAACTAAATGCATGCTCTTGAACCGATCGCTGCCCGCATACACACACACACAGAGGAAAGAGTCGGCCCGAGAATTGAACCCTGTGGCACCCCCATAGAGACTGCCAGAGGTCCGGACAACATGCCCTCCGATTTGACACACTGAACTCTGAGAAGTAGTTGGTGAACCAAGCGAGGCAATCATTTGAGAATGTTGAGGCAATCTATTGAGTCTGCCAATAAGAATGCGGTGATTGACAGAGTCGAAAGCCTTGGCCAGGGCGATGAAGACTGCTGCACAGTACTGTCTTTTATCAATGGTGGTTATGATATCGTTTAGGACCTTGAGCGTGGCTGAGGTGCACCCATGACCAGCTCGGAAACCGGATTGCATAGTGGAGAAAGTATGGTGGGATTCGAAATGGTTGGTGACCTGTTTGTTAACTTGGCTTTCGAAGACTTTAGAAAGACAGGGCAGGGTGGATATAGGTCTGTAACATTTTGGGTCTAGTGTCAAATGCTTCCTCAGTGTACAAGTGACTCATTTGTTTACTAGTGTTTCGGCTGTTTGCAGTGGGCTATCCTGTGGTCATTTATTAATGAGGCTCAGACTGCCGCAGCTGAGCTCTTCTCTTCCAAGCCCCTCTCAGCCTCCACCCTGCCTTCATCACACAATGTTTAATTCATCTTTAATTAGCTCCCGCTGCCACCGCCACCCTGGCCTCATTGACGGATGTGTTGACCATCTCCACTTTAGGAATTAATTGTTCAGTGCCTTTGAGGTAGGAGCAAAGAGATGGAATGACGTGGGGTCCTCACTGGTTCACTTAATGTTTTTTATAAGTTTAATTCTTCAAAACCAATATTGCATTAATTAACATTACTGTTTTCTTTTTATTTGTTGTGTGTCAGTGGGGAGGGATTAATCATATCGGTTAAAATCCCTGTGTAGGGCCTCCCGAGTGGTGCAGCTGTCTAAGGCACTGCATAACAGTGCTAGGGGCATCACTACAGACCCGGCTTTGATCTTGGGCTTTATCACAACCGGCTGTGATCCGGAGTCCCATAGGGCGGCGCACAATTGGCCTAGCGTCGTCTGGGTTAGGGGAGGGTTTGGCCAGGGGGACTTAGCTCATCCCGCTCTAGCAACTCCTTGTGGCAGCCCAGGCGTATGCAGGCTGACCTTGGTCGGTGCAGCTGGCTTCCGGGTTAAACAGACGGGTGTTAAGAAGTGCGTTTTGGCGGGTCATGTTTCGGGGGACACATAACTGGACTTTCGCTTCCCGTGCCCGTTGGAGAGTTGCAGCAATAAGATGATATCGAAACGGGGGGGGGGGGAAATATCACAAAAAATTATCCCTGTTTTGCATTATTTCCTGCCCAAACTTTCTCCTGGAATATTTCAGAATTCACTTTCTATAGATAGAATATTGAGCATGACTTTGTTATAGGGGAGCAGAATAGGCAAGGCTATAATGTGATCTGCAGTGTGCAGTGTCTTTGGTAAAGTACAGACTGTAAACGCTATAGGTCACATACTATAGACTTTTAAACGTGGGGTTGCACAGAGCATTCAATGCTGCTTGACCGCACACTGTACTGAATTGCTCCTTCTGGCACAGTGCTGTGGAGGAGTCATATTTGCACAGGAAAAATTAACCAATTATTTTGCTAATGCTGTCCAGGGTCTGATTCCTATTCAGTCCCATAATCAATCCAGGTCGAGCGCCCCTTCTTACCCTCCAGGGGAATTAGTAACTTAGACGTGGCTGAAGCAAATTGCTGTTTTCCCCAGCGTCGGCTTCTTTTAGGAAACCCTGTGGGTTCGCTGCCTGTTGCATTGGGGCTTTGCAGTGTGGGAAACCCTGGTTCCAGCGTGTTGTCCCTTTCACTGCCACAAAGCCTTGGCCCATGGAGGGGTAGACCGGGTTGCCACAGTTCCCGGGTCTGCAGCGCAGAAATTCAATACTTTTGTCGCGTGGTGCAATAGCCGTCCCAAACAGTTCCTTCAGCTCGACGGGAATGTCAATGAAATCTGCTTCCTCCTTGTCCGAGAGGCTGCATAAGTTGAGCATGCAGTCGCCGTCTGTGTGTGGTCGAGGGAAGGTCCCTGCAGTGCACGTAAGACTCGGGGTTAGCGAGTTCTGCCTTAGCGTGCTCAGACACCAAGCAGGCAATACACGAAGAGTGTGTGTCCTTTCCTGCTATTTTAGCCCTGCATGGACATAGGTGTGCGGGGGTAGGAGCCCTGCTCGGTTCTCCCTATTCAGGGGCAGCAGGCTCCATGGCTACTATAATAGTATTCCTTGGGCAAAAAGTGTAGGAAGGAATGCTGGTGTGGTTAACTTGCTTTCCAGAGAGCTAGCCAAATTCAGCTTGATCCTTGCAACATTGGCTAAGAAAGTCTTGAGCGTTCATTTCATGGGCTATTAGTCTATCTAGCTATCACAAAGCTAGCCGGAGAAAGTGTGTGCTTTCTTAGTCTTATGTCGAAAGAGGTAGCAATTCTACCTTTCCAGCTAGAAAATGTATTTAGTTCAGTGCTAGCCTAAGGAAACTGCATGGTGGCAGGGTTCGAGTTCAGGGTGGTATTCTCCCACCACCATGGAGCCGGTCGGTTTAGTTAAAGGGACAATCGGCAGTTGCTACATCCATTTTTGGACTAAATTCATGATATCTACCAATTTGATTCTTGAAGAATATAACTTATAAATGTCTCATGAGCTTAGTTCAACTGTCGTACCCCAGTTGTACACCAGTTGAACTACCGTAGCTAAGTAGCCTGTAGTAATTCAGATATTGTTATATGTTATCTGGAGGAATGCACATTTAGTTTAGATTTGGTTACAATTGGCTTAGCTGGTTATAGGAAATAAAACAATGTAGTACTGTTGATGAAACACATGGTAGGTATGTGTTTGTTTGTAATCATCAACATACTGGTAGCTATGGTAATTACATCCTCATGTACATATTATGTAATTACAGCAGTACACAACAAACTGCTGCGTCATCTAGACTGTTTTCAGCTTTTTGTATCACAAGCAATGTTTGATCATTTCTATGTCTTCTGACAGCTTCATTTGGATTTTTCAACCAAAACCTTTTTCTTTCTCTTCAGTAAGTCACTGCATAGTCAGTCTTTTGTTGTTGGACTTCTCAGTGTAACTTCCATTCAGCGTATGTTCTCTGTATCATTGTTTCCCTCGCCTCATCACGAGATCTTCAATTTGAGTATAGGTGTGCAGAGTGCAAAAACTCATAAATAGGAGATACACAGACAGTCCCCTCTTTGCCCGCTTCTCCCATCCTCTGTAACATTTCTTTCTCCGTCTCTCTCTGTGGCTGTTAAACCTTGCTGTCTCGCTCTGTCTCTCCCTCTGTCTTTTCTGCCCACGCTCAACCTGTGTTGCCAGGTCTATCTTGTGGGCAGCTCTAATTTCATGGAGCAGCTCAGGCGTGAGGTCTGAGCCGCAGATAGCGTGCGAGCGACACTTGCTCTCTCTTTTTCCATCCGTCTCCTCTTCCCACCCTTAGGGAGGGGCTCTGTTTTCACTCTTCATCCCCTTCCCCTCTCCTTCCTGGACACCCAGTTTGGTGGACACATGAGGAGATTGAAGGGGCCTGGTACTGCGGTAGAATGGCTGTCAGTCACCTCAGGAATGTGTAAAAAAAAAAAAAAAAAAAACTGCCAGGTCCTTTGGTTTCTGACAACCTGCAGGGTGGCATTAGAGCCCTGTGTGCTTGAACTCCGTGCCTACTGTTTTCATGCAGCATTTGACATTGAGCAGAAGTGATTTTACAGTGCAGCAGACAAAACAGCGCTCAGCACAGGAAGTTGTTCTGCATGTCAGAGACTATGCAGAAAGTTGTCTAGTGGGTTGTCAGGGCCATACAGGGAGGATGCTAGACAGCTCTGAGGGCTTTGTGCACAGTCATTGGTCTGTGTGAGGTCATCAGCTGATCTCTTTCCCTGTCACATATTGCTTCATCATGTTCTGCTTTTGTAGGTATCAGCAAAGCCCCTCAGATCGCTCTAAGGGTTTCCATTTCTCTCACGATTTCACATGTTTTAAACTCATCCCCCGCAGCTCCTGTCAGAAAAGTGGGCCTCGCTTTTCTCCAAGTTGACATGGCAACCAGACTGCCACACTATATTCTCCCATGGGGGGATGCTGTCAGGCAGCTGTTTGACTGATGGCCCCCACTGGCCTTCTCCCACAAGCCATTTTCATGGAGATTTCCCCCTAATTGATTTAATCTGTCCAGATTGTTCCATCTCCACCATGTTTAAATCACATCGGATCCATTTCCTGTATGTGACATGGGGCTTTAGTGCCACAGCATCAAATATGTTTTTTTGTCACGTGGGGTGGTGCATGTGGGGCGGCGTCATTGTAAATAAGAATTTGTTCTTAACTGACTTGCCAAAAAAAAAAATGTTAAAAAAAAAGAGTGCTGAATACAACACCTTAAAGTAAAATGCTTACTTACAAGCCCTTAACCAACAATGCCGTTTTTAAGAAAATAATTTACTATATTTACAATAAAATAACAATAATGAGGCTATAAACAGGGGGTACTGGTACCGAGTCAATGTGCTGGTGTACAAGTTAGTCATGTGAATTTGTACATGTAGGTAGGGGTAAAGTGACTTGGTGCTCCGGTACCGCTTACCATGCGGTAGCAGAGAGAACAGTCTATGACTTGGGTGACAGGAATCTTGTACATTTCTTTGGGCCTTCCTCACATCGCCTAGCATATCCTGGATGGTCCTGGATGGCAGGATTTGGCCCCAGTGATGTACTTACTACCCTCTGTAGGGTTGCCGACCAGTTGCAATACCAGGCGGTGATACCGGTCAGGATGCTCTCGATGGTGCAGCTGTAGAACTTTTTGAAGATCTGGGGACCTGTGCCAAATCTTTTCAGTCTGCTGTTCCCTGTTTGGACCATGATAGTTTGTTGGTGATGTGGACACCAAGGAACTTAACTCACGCCCCGTCGATGTGAATGGGGGCGTATTCGTCCGTCCTTTTCCTGTAGTCCTCGATCATCTCCTTTGTTTTTACATTTTACATTTAAGTCATTTAGCAGACGCTCTTATCCAGAGCGACTTACAAATTGGTGCGTTCACCTTAAGACATCCAGTGGAACAGCCACTTTACAATAGTGCATCTAAATCTTTTAAGGGGGGTGAGAAGGATTACTTTATCCTATCCTAGGTATTCCTGAAAGAGGTGGGGTTTCAGGTGTCTCCGGAAGGTGGTGATTGACTCCGCTGTCCTGGCGTCGTGAGGGAGTTTGTTCCACCATTGGGGGGCCAGAGCAGCGAACAGTTTTGACTGGGCTGCGCGGGAACTGTACTTCCTCAGTGGTAGGGAGGCGAGCAGGCCAGAGGTGGATGAACGCAGTGCCCTTGTTTGGGTGTAGGGCCTGATCAGAGCCTGGAGGTACTGAGGTGCCGTTCCCCTCACAGCTCCGTAGGCAAGCACCATGGTCTTGTAGCGGATGCGAGCTTCAACTGGAAGCCAGTGGAGAGAGCGGAGGAGCGGGGTGACGTGAGAGAACTTGGGAAGGTTGAACACCAGACGGGCTGCGGCGTTCTGGATGAGTTGTAGGGGTTTAATGGCACAGGCAGGGAGCCCAGCCAACAGCGAGTTGCAGTAATCCAGACGGGAGATGACAAGTGCCTGGATTAGGACCTGCGCTGCTTCCTGTGTGAGGCAGGGTCGTACTCTGCGGATGTTGTAGAGCATGAACCTACAAGAACGGGCCACCGCCTTGATGTTAGTTGAGAACGACAGGGTGTTGTCCAGGATCACGCCAAGGTTCTTAGCGCTCTGGGAGGAGGACACAATGGAGTTGTCAACCGTGATGGCGAGATCATGGAATGGGCAGTCCTTCCCGGGAGGAAGAGCAGCTCCGTCTTGCCGAGGTTCAGCTTGAGGTGGTGATCCGTCATCCACACTGATATGTCTGCCAGACATGCAGAGATGCGATTCGCCACCTGGTCATCAGAAGGGGGAAAGGAGAAGATTAATTGTGTGTCGTCTGCATAGCAATGATAGGAGAGACCATGTGAGGTTATGACAGAGCCAAGTGACTTGGTGTATAGCGAGAATAGGAGAGGGCCTAGAACAGAGCCCTGGGGGACGCCAGTGGTGAGAGCGCGTGGTGAGGAGACAGATTCTCGCCACGCCACCTGGTAGGAGCGACCTGTCAGGTAGGACGCAATCCAAGCGTGTGCCGCGCCGGAGATGCCCAACTCGGAGAGGGTGGAGAGGAGGATCTGATGGTTCACAGTATCGAAGGCAGCCGATAGGTCTAGAAGGATGAGAGCAGAGGAGAGAGAGTTAGCTTTAGCAGTGCGGAGGGCCTCCGTGATACAGAGAAGAGCAGTCTCAGTTGAATGACTAGTCTTGAAACCTGACTGATTTGGATCAAGAAGGTCATTCTGAGAGAGATAGCGGGAGAGCTGGCCAAGGACGGCACGTTCGAGAGTTTTGGAGAGAAAAGAAAGAAGGGATACTGGTCTGTAGTTGTTGACATCGGAGGGATCGAGTGTAGGTTTTTTCAGAAGGGGTGCAACTCTCGCTCTCTTGAAGACAGAAGGGACGTAGCCAGCGGTCAGGGATGAGTTGATGAGCGAGGTGAGGTAAGGGAGAAGGTCTCCGGAAATGGTCTGGAGAAGAGAGGAGGGAATAGGGTCAAGCGGGCAGGTTGTTGGGCGGCCGGCCGTCACAAGACGCGAGATTTCATCTGGAGAGAGAGGGGAGAAAGAGGTCAGAGCACAGGGTAGGGCAGTGTGAGCAGAACCAGCGGTGTCGTTTGACTTAGCAAACGAGGATCGGATGTCGTCGACCTTCTTTTCAAAATGGTTGACGAAGTCATCTGCAGAGAGGGAGGAGGGGGAGGGGGAGGAGGATTCAGGAGGGAGGAGAAGGTGGCAAAGAGCTTCCTAGGGTTAGAGGCAGATGCTTGGAATTTAGAGTGGTAGAAAGTGGCTTTAGCAGCAGAGACAGAAGAGGAAAATGTAGAGAGGAGGGAGTGAAAGGATGCCAGGTCCGCAGGGAGGCGAGTTTTCCTCCATTTCCGCTCGGCTGCCCGGAGCCCTGTTCTGTGAGCTCGCAATGAGTCGTCGAGCCACGGAGCAGGAGGGGAGGACCGAGCCGTCCTGGAGGATAGGGGACATAGAGAATCAAGGGATGCAGAAAGGGAGGAGAGGAGGGTTGAGGAGGCAGAATCAGGAGATAGGTTGGAGAAGGTTTGAGCAGAGGGAAGAGATGATAGGATGGAAGAGGAGAGAGTAGCGGGGGAGAGAGAGCGAAGATTGGGACGGCGCGATACCATCCGAGTAGGGGCAGTGTGGGAAGTGTTGGATGAGAGCAAGAGGGAAAAGGATACAAGGTAGTGGTCGGAGACTTGGAGGGGAGTTGCAGTGAGGTTAGTGGAAGAACAGCATCTAGTAAAGATGAGGTCGAGCGTATTGCCTGCCTTGTGAGTGGAGGGTGAGGTCAAAAGAGGAGAGGAGTGGAAAGAAGGAGGCAGAGAGGAATGAGTCAAGGGTAGACGTGGGGAGGTTAAAGTCGCCCAGAACTGTGAGAGGTGAGCCGTCCTCAGGAAAGGAGCTTATCAAGGCATCAAGCTCATTGATGAACTCTCCGAGGGAACCTGGAGGGCGATAAATGATAAGGATGTTAAGCTTGAAAGGGCTGGTAACTGTGACAGCATGGAATTCAAAGGAGGCGATAGACAGATGGGTAAGGGGAGAAAGAGAGAATGACCACTTGGGAGAGATGAGGATCCCGGTGCCACCACCCCGCTGACCAGAAGCTCTCGGGGTGTGCGAGAACACGTGGGCGGACGAAGAGAGAGCAGTAGGAGTAGCAGTGTTATCTGTGGTGATCCATGTTTCCGTCAGTGCCAAGAAGTTGAGGGACTGGAGGGAGGCATAGTCTTTGTCTTACTCATGTTTAAGGAGTGTAGTCAATGAGCAGCATCTTCACATAGGTTTTGTCCAGGTGGGAAAGGGCAGTGTGCGATTTGAGATTGCGTCATCTCTGGATCTGTTGGGGTGGTATGTGAATTGGAGGGGTCTATGTTTTCCGGGTTAATGGTGTTGATGTGAGCCATGACCAGCCTTTCAAAGCACTTCATGGCTACCGACGTGAGTGCGGCGGGCGGTAGTCATTTAGGCAAGTTGCATTCGCTTTCTTGGGCAGAGGCACTATGATGGTGTGCTTGAAACATGTAGGATTTACAGACTCGGTCAGGGACAGGTTCAAAATGTCAGTGAAGACACTTGCCAGTTGTTCTGCGCAAGCTCTGAGTACATGTCCTTAATCCAGCTGGCCCCGCTTGTTAATGTTGACCTGAGGGTGTAATCACACAGTCATCTGGAACAGCTGGTGCTCTCATGCATGCTTCAGTGTTGCTTGCCTCGAAGCGAGCATAAAAGGCATTTATCCAGTCTGGTAGGCTCAAGTCACTGGGCAGCTCATGACTTTGTTTCCCTTTGTGGTCCGTAATAGTTTGCGAGCCCTGCCACATCATACGAGTGTCAGAGCCAGTGTAGTAGGATTCAATCATAGTCCTATATTGACGCTTTGCCTGTTTTGATGGTTTGTCTGAGTGCATAGTGGGATTTCTTATTAGCATCCAGATTAGTTAGGAGGTCAAAGACCTGGTCGTGTGGTGCCAGGACAACAACCTCTCCCTCATCGTGATCAAGACAAAGGAGATATTTTTGGACCACAGGAAAAGGAGGCCCGAGCACACCCCCATTGTCATAGACGGGGCTGTAGTGGAACAGGTTGAGAGCTTCAAGTTTCTTAGTGTCCACATCCCCAACAAACTATTATGGTCCGGGATATAACTATGGTCAGATTTTCCAAATGGATCGCGAGGGAGAGCTTTGTACGTGTCTCTGTGTGTGGAGTAAAGGGGGTTTCCTCTGGTTGCACATGTGACTTACCGGTAGAAATTAGGTCAAATGGATTTAAGTTTGCCTGCATTAAGCTCATACCGAGACTCAATATGAGCACATACCGAGACTCATTGTGCCACTAAAATGTCCCTCTGTCTAAATAGGGATTTATTTTATTGGGGATTGCTTGAAAACTCGGCACCAGGTGTTTACATCTGATGGAGCCCCATTCATCTCAACGGGACTGTAGCGAGACCACTGCTCTCGCCATGCGGCGCTATGTGATGGAGGACTGTCATTTGCAGATTGATCATTCAATTACTTTCTCACTCGGGCCCAATGGGATCAATTGAGTGAATGGCTCAAATGCATGACTCTCCGTCCCCTTACCCTTCCTCACCAACCCCCCCATCCACACCCTGACACATGCACCTCTCTCTTCCTGTTGTCGTCCTTTATTTTTACTCTTTCTCTCCCGTTCTCCACTGACACTCAATCACTTGTCATTGCTTTCTGTCAATTGAGTCAGAGCACCAGTTACCCTAGTTGTAGCTTTCTTCCTGAGAACATCAGGATAATAAACTCAGCAAAAAAAGAAACACCTTTTTCAGGGCCCCGTCTTTCAAAGATAATTCATAAAAATCCAAATAACTTCACAGATCTTCATTGTAACGGGTTGAAATACTGTTTCCCATGCTTGTTCAATGAACCATAAACAATTAATGAACATGCACCTGTGAAATGGTCGTTAAGACCCTAACAGCTTACAGAAGGTAGGCAATTAAGGTCACAATTATGAAACCTTAGGACACTAAAGAGGCCTTTCTACTGACTCTGAAAAACACCAAAACAAAGATGCCCAGGGTCCCTGCTCATCTGTGTGAACGTGCCTTAGGCATGCTGCAAGGAGGCATGAGGACTGCAGATGTGGCCAGGGAAATAAATTGCAATGTCTGTACTGTGAGACGCCTAAGACAGACCTACAGGGACGCAGGATGACAGCTGATCGTCCTCGCAGTGGCAGACCATGTGTAACAACACCTGCACAGGATCGGGACATCTGAACATCACACCTGCAGGACAGGTACAGGATGGCAACAACAACTGCCCGAGTTACACCAGGAACGCACGATCCCTCCATCAGTGCTCAGACTGTCCACAATAGGCTGAGAGAGGCTGGACTGAGAGCTTGTAGGCCTGTTGTAAGGCAGATCCTCACCAGACATCACCAGCAACAACGACGCCTCTGGGCACAAACCCACCGTCGCTGGACCAGACAGGACTGGCAAAAAGTGCTCTTCGCTGACAAGTCACTTTTCTCTCACCAGGGGTGATGGTCGGATTCACGTTTATCGTCGACGGAATGAGTGTTACTACACCGAGGCCTGTACTCTTGAGTTGGCTCGATTTGGAGGTGGAGGGTCCGTCATGGTCTGGGGCGTAGTGTCACAGCATCATCGGACTGAGCTTGCTGTCATTGCAGGCCATCTCAATGCTGTGCATTACAGGGAAGACATCCTCCTCCCTCATGTGGTACCCTTCCTGCAGGCTCATCCTGACCCTCCAGCATGACAATGCCACCAGCCATACTGCTCGTTCTGTGCGTGATATTCTGCAAGACATGAATGTCATTTTTCTGCCATGGCCAGCGAAGAGCCCGGATCTCAATCCCATTGAGCACGTCTGAGACCTGTTGGATCGGAGGGTGAGGGCTAGGGCCATTCCCCCAGAAATGTCCGGGAACTTGCAGGTGCCTTGGTGGAAGAGTGGGGTAACATCTCACAGCAAGAACTGGCAAGTCTGGTGCAGTCCATGAGGAGGAGATGCACTGCAGTACTTAATGCAGCTGGTGGCCACACCAGATACTGACTGTTACTTTTGATTTTGACCCCCCCCCCCTTTGTTCAGGGACACATTATTCAATTTCTGTTAGTCACATGTCTGTGCAACTTGTCCAGTTTATGTCTCAGTTGTTGAATCTTATGTTCATACAAATATTTACACATGTTAAGTTTGCTGACAGTAAGAGGACGTTTCTTTTTTTGCTGAGTTTATATCAACAGGTTTTCCCTGCACTATTGCATTTTGATTAAACTATATATTTTTTTAACCCAAAATGTTATTTCCTAAATATTCACTTGCTGAAGGTAAACGTAGGTATGGAGCCTAGCTAGATACAATCTTTTGTGTGAGATGTAATTCAGGACATCTAGCAGAAGTAGCAGGGTTGTTGTGGCTGAGACGGTGCAGAACATTCCCTTCTGCATTGTGTTATTAGTATATTACATTTAAACTCCCCATCTAATCAACAGCAGTGTACACAGTCTAGCACTGGACAATTGTTTTCCATGGAGGGCCACATTAGAATATATTTTTGCCATCGCGGGCCAGAATCATAATCGAGGTTTATACGTCATTTGTATGACTGTGTTGACAGATACAAGCAAGATTTCTAGCTCTCACAGACCTGTAACTTCTTCTTTAAGAGGCTCCTCTGTCCTCCACTCGTTACCTGTATTAATGGCACCTGTTTGAACTTGTTATCAGTATAAAAGACACCTGTCCACAACCTCAAACAGTTACACTCCAAACTCCACTATGGCCAAGACCAAAGAGCTGTCAAAGGACACCAGAATCAAAATTGTAGACCTGCACCAGGCTGGGAAGACTGAATCTGCAATCGGTAAGCAGCTTGGTTTGAAGAAATCAACTGTGGGAGCAATTATTCGGAAATAGAAGACATACAAGACCACTGATAATCTCCCTCGATCTGGGGCTCCACGCAAGATCTCACCCCGTGGGGTCAAAATGATCACAAGAACGGTGAGCAAAAATCCCAGAACCACACGGGGGGACCTAGTGAATGACCTGCAGAGAGCTGGGACCAAAGTAACAAAGCCTACCATCAGTAACACACTACGCAGCGTAGGGACTAAAAACCTGCAGTGCCAGACGTGTCCCCCTGCTTAAGCCAGTACATGTCCAGGCCCGTCTGAAATTTGCTAGAGAGCATTTGAATGATCCAGAAGAAGATTGGGAGAATGTCATATGGTCAGATGAAACCAAAATATAACTTTTTGGTAAAAACTTGTCTAGTTTGGAGGACAAAGAATGCTGAGTTGCATCCAAAGAACACCATACCTACTGTGAAGCATGGTGGTGGAACCAACAAAGGGTATATAACAAAGTATTGAGAAACTTTTGTTATTGACCAAATACTTATTTTCCACCATAATTTGCAAATAAATTCATTAATCCTACAATGTGATTTTCTGGATTTCTTTTTAATCATTTTGGGAGAACTTGCACAATTGGTGGCTGACCAAACTCTCCTTCCGTGGCCTCCAATTGCTCTTAAATACAAGTAAAACTAAATGCATGCTCTTCAACCGATCGCTACCTGCACCTACCCGCCTGTCCAACATCACTACTCTGGACGGCTCTGACTTAGAATACGTGGACAACTACAAATACTTAGGTGTCTGGTTAGACTGTAAACTCTCCTTCCAGACCCATATCAAACATCTCCAATCCAAAGTTAAATCTAGAATTGGCTTCCTATTTCGCAACAAAGCATCCTTCACTCATGCTGCCAAACATACCCTTGTAAAATTGACCATCCTACCAATCCTCGACTTTGGCGATGTCATTTACAAAATAGCCTCCAATACCCTACTCAACAAATTGGATGCAGTCTATCACAGTGCAATCCGTTTTGTCACCAAAGCCCCATATACTACCCACCATTGCGACCTGTACGCTCTCGTTGGCTGGCCCTCGCTTCATACTCGTCGCCAAACCCACTGGCTCCATGTCATCTACAAGACCCTGCTAGGTAAAGTCCCCCCTTATCTCAGCTCGCTGGTCACCATAGCATCTCCCACCTGTAGCACACGCTCCAGCAGGTATATCTCTCTAGTCACCCCCAAAACCAATTATTTCTTTGGCCGCCTCTCCTTCCAGTTCTCTGCTGCCAATGACTGGAACAAACTACAAAAATCTCTTAAATTGGAAACACTTATCTCCCTCACTAGCTTTAAGCACCAACTGTCAGAGCATCTTACAGATTACTGCACCTGTACATAGCCCACCTATAATTTAGCCCAAACAACTACCTCTTTCCCAACTGTATTTAAATCATTTATTTATTTTGCTCCTTTGCACCCCATTATTTTTATTTCTACTTTGCACATTCTTCCATTGCAAAACTACCATTCCAGTGTTTTACTTGCTATATTGTATTTACTTTGCCACCATGGCCTTTTTTGCCTTTACCTCCCTTCTCACCTAATTTGCTCACATTGTATATAGACTTGTTTTTTTACTGTATTATTGACTGTATGTTTGTTTTACTCCATGTGTAACTCTGTGTCGTTGTATGTGTCGAACTGCTTTGCTTTATCTTGGCCAGGTCGCAATTGTAAATGAGAACTTGTTCTCAACTTGCCTACCTGGTTAAATAAAGGTGAAATAAATAAAAAAAATACTTTTTTGCCCCACTGTATATCTACTGTAAATCACGTCCAGATATGCTACTTTTTTAACTTGCATAGAAATAAACCACATCCATGTTCTCCTTTTGGTAGTTATTTTCAATATTAAACGTGCAATGAACTACATGGAGGAAAAAGTACACTGTGCATTCAGCACCACGGACAGAACTCTTAACGGTTATGCACAAAAACACCAGAAAAAGAGGGCTCTCAACATTACCTTTAAACCACTCAATCAGTGTGAGGAGTGAAGTCTGCTGGGCATTGACGAGAGCAGTGAAGTCGGGTATAGTTTCTGACGTCGCTATGTACAGGATTGCTGAGAGGTGAGAGTCAGTAAGAGATGATCTGTGCCTTGACTTGTTATATTTCATCACTGAAAATGTCTTCACATACATAGGTTGACTCAAACAGTACAAACATCTTCTGAGCATGTCTCCTAATCTTTGGAAAGTTTTGTTCATCGAGAAATGCATAGAACCTCATCAGTTACATTTGTTTTGAATAGTTCTCTAATCACTGCATCAGACTGAAGATTGATAAGTTCAAGTTGCAGGTCAGTGGGAGCGTTATCCACATTGAAGTTGAAAGGAGAGGAAACCAACAGCATGTAATTTTCCAAAATGTTGAAATCCTCAAAACAATGAGAACTCACCGTTCAAAGCACACAGCAGCGATGTATACTTCTACCGCTGGTTATCTGATAGGGAACAGGCTAGTAATGTCAGAAGATGGGGGAGATAGTTGGCTTCTACTTGGAGGGTCAGGAGGAGTAATTTTCCATTGAAGGCTTTGACAAGGCTTTACGTCTGATGTGCAAAAAGGCCCTTCCCTTGGAGTTTGAAATTCAGTTCATTCATTAGGGTCATGATGTCCATGGTGAAGGCAAAATCAGCCAACCATTCTTTATCTTACAGTTGCGTGAAATCCACATATTTTCCTTGTTGAGTTTTTGCAAATTAATCTCCAACTTCAGGTCCCACACCATTTTAAGCACCTGTGGTGGTTCATTTCTTTACTATCAAATGAGGAGAGACAAACTTATCACACAAGTCAGAGTTATACTTAAACTAAATCTTTATTCACTTATAAGGGAGCAGGTCAATACAACACACACATACAGTGAATCAATTGAGTGCGCTACAATAATGATGGCTGGTCGATGAATCACCCTCAGATGATTTGTTGAGAGCCCCGAGACAAAGGTCTTTTATAGCAAAGATGCACCCCCTTCAGTATACATGACAAACAACAGATGTATGGAATGGGTCACAAGGTTAAGACTAGTATGAAAAATAGTTATAATTCACAGCAGACAGTATCTGCTGTTAAAACAGTTATCTTTGTGTTGAGACCAAGGTCTGGCCCTGGGGTCATCTCTCCCTGGTATCTTATAGAACAGAAACATTAACTCATGCTCTGGAATGCGGTCTCTAGGTTTTATCACCCAAAAGCCATCGTAAATCTCTTGTCAGTGTTATCTCCCAAAGGCCCACTTTCAGTTCACACAGACACAATAGAGTTATAAGCACCCTCTGTTCTGTTGCATAAAACAACCATTTGATGCAATAAAAGTATTATAACATAATCTTGCAATTTTGCTCTCTCACACCTTCCCCAAACTCAGTCATCTCACGTTTGTGTGGTAGGGGAGATCTACATGACCCGACTCTCTTCCAACAGTGAGACAAACTGCCTGTGGTTTAAAGATTTTGCTCTTATGAAATGTACCACTTTAGTGACTGTATCCACAACATTGCTCATTTTCAGAACACATATAAAGAGCACCTCCTGATGAATAATGCAATGCAGGAAAATAATTTTCTGATCTGGGTTCAGCTCAGCTACTTGATCTTGTATCCTTTTCAAAAGGCCAAAGTCTGGGGTTATGCCTCGTCAGAATATCAACAACTGCACCGTGTCACGTGAATCACTGCTCTCATCCAGGGCCAAGGAGAAATGAGTGAAATCCTTTACCTGCAATGTCCTCAACACGCCATGTAACTGTTTATCTTCACAGGGAAACATTTTCAAACAGCTCTTTCTTGTCGGGGCAAAGTATTGCTGCACAGACCATTAAACATTCTTTAATGAATTTGCCCTCAGCGAATGGCTTGCTATGTTTGGCAATTTTGTGGGACAGTACATAGCTAGCTCTCGCAATTCCGTCGTTTGCTGAATGCAGTTTTGATGCACTTGTCCTCTGTTCAGAATATATATATTCCTATATTTCTCTGCATGCTTCGCCTGGAAGTGTCGGGACAAGTTGTAGTCTTTCAAGACAGCGGTGCTCTCTTTGCACACTAAGCACACAGCTTTCCCTGATACCTCAATAAAGAAACATTTCGATGTCCACTCTTGCTGGAACACCCTACATTCATTGTCTACTTTCCTTTTCTTTGAAACCTTAAACTCATTTTTGCGCAATTTCTAGCTAGCTACTATTTGTAACTGTGACGTGTGTGTCAGTCACTGTCTGTCCTCATGCAGTTATTTATACGTGCCTTCAAAATAAATGATTCTGCGGGCCGTATTGAATCAGGCCACATACGGCCCCCTGGCCTGCCTTTGACCTTGGCTGGTCTTGCAGCATTCGCCTCCCATCTCCCTGTTCCACAGAGAGTGTGTTTAGGTAGTCGGTAGAAATACTGTCTGACCTGCACTAACACATCTGGGAAGATGACACTGAGATGGCCTCCATATTGCTCTGTGGCATCTCCGTTCTGTCAACACCCTGTCATCACCATCAGTCATAACCAACCCCAAATAAGGCTTGGGCGTTGTTGTGAACTTGTTTTTCTCCCCTGACGTAACACGACTGATTCTGTGTCTGGTGACTTAAACCCTGGCATGCCCACCTCCCATTTCTAATCATCATTAAGCAACAGTGAATTAAGGGGAGGTTTTATAATGTTTGTGTGCCCTCCGCCAGACACCGCTGGCAGCAGGGGTGGAGCCACTTTGAACTTTATCACACCCTGTGAAATCTGTCAAAGGGTGAGAGTGGGAGGAAGAGATGGAACAGGGAAATGAAGGTGAGAAACATAAGGCAAGAGAGACTTGGTGATGGAGTGAGAAACTTCGCAAACCAATGGAGAGAATGCGAGAGCAAAATGGAGATGGAGGAGTTGAGGAAAGACTGACTGCAAGGGGAGGTAATGGACCTTAACTTGTTATGGCTGCATCCCTTGTTCTCAATTTCCGCCTGAAGACATACCCTAATCTAACTGCCTGTAGCTCAGCCCCAGAGGCAAGGATATGCATATTCTTGGTATCATTTGAATGGAAACATTCTGAAGTTTGTGGACATGTTAATTGAATATAGGAGAATATAACATAGTAGATCTGGTGGAAGAAAAGAGAAAGAAAGAGCATACATTTTCTGTTTTTTATTGTTTTAGCATCATCTTTCACATGTACTAAAATAGCCACACAGTCAGATAGGATGCTGGAGATAATTTGTGTCCCACACAAGTTGCCCAAATGCACCCAAGTGGCCGAATTGGTGAAATGACCTATAACTATATACAACAGTGCAAATAACTATATACAACATATCAAAAAGCAATTCTAACACACAAAAAAATTATAAAAATGCTTTAAAAAATATTAGAATTTAAAAATAAATAAAAAACGGGTAAACCCTGGACTTTGGAAGTCCTCTACACAATTTGCTGCCTGTGCCATGTCCCATAGCAGTCTCTTTCTGATGTAAAGCAGAGGCAAACTGAAGAAGTGGTGCAGGTGATGGGGGACTTCATGCGACACAGAACACAACGACGCCTCCATGCTGTGCCCTTTTGGCCCTGAGGCACAGTCATGCCTGCAGTAATGAGCTGTGGCATATGAACACCACTGGAATCAGGAGTAGAGGGGGCAGAGGTAGAGCGGGCAGCTTGGCACCGGGGGCTCCCAGTCGGAGTCGCTATCACTGTGAAAGAAAACATTAAAAAAAATATTTGTAATGTATGAGCCTCCCCCCAACAGCATCCAATGGCTATTTCATATGGAAATGGAGAGGAGTAGCCAGCGCAGTGGCCATGTGTGTTTTTGCTGTTCTACTCCATTCCATTTGAATAAAAAATGGAAAATATATATATCTTACATGAAATATATATATATATCACACACACACACACAACAAACAAACAACACACACAGGTTTTGGGTCGTACACATACATACACACACCCACTATAGCCAATGTGTACTTTACACATTTCATCACACATTTCATTGCAAAATATATATATATATGTTTTTGCAAAAGAAATAATATATATTTATATTTCATAAAACGGCATTAGCACTTACCTGTCCAGAAGTACGTCCTGTCCTTGCAGAAACAGCTCAATGTTTGAATCATAACTGTTCACTCAAAGATTCCTCAAACAAAAATCTCTCACTTTCCTGATCAATCTCTTCTATAACCTGGTGCAAATCTATATACTTAGACTTGGACTTACATTTACATTTAAGTCATTTAGCAGACGCTCTTATCCAGAGCGACTTACAAATTGGTGCATTCACCTTATGACATCCAGTGGAACAGTAGTGCATCTAAATCTTTTAAGGGGGGGGGGGGGGGTAAGAGGGATTACTTTATCCTATCCTAGGTATTCCTTAAAGAGGTGGGGTTTCAGGTGTCTCCGGAAGGTGGTGACTTCGCTTTTCCTGATTTATTCGCCATGATGTCTTCAATGAAATCATTGAAAAAACACTTTCCAAAATACTACTTTCGAAAACACTGCTGTGCGTAACAAGCGTGACTGCAAATAGTCTGATGGTCAATGGCGAGAATTCAGTTCATTACGTGTGCGTTTACAAACAAGGGATGGTGGTCCAACCCATAACCATCACATACTGGCGTTTACCTCAGCTCAGCTTACCTCAGCTATCTACCCAGCTAGATTTCAAGAAGATCAGTGGTCATTGGGCAGAAATACAGTCAATCAACGAAGCTTCGCTTATATTATTGCTGCGCAATGAAGTCATTGCTCGTTGTTTTCAAATCATTTCACTTCGGTCAATACATTCATATCCAAGATGGCGTAGCAGTCGAACGTCGTGTCGTGTCCCTTGTATATATCGTTTTTATTTATTTTTTACATATTTTTTTTACATATTTTTCTTCGCATATCTTTTAAAACATTTTGTTAAACCTCAACTTCTAAATACTCTCCTGCAACCCGCCTCACCCAATGTAGCTATTTTTTTCTAAAGTATTTATATCTACTTTGGATCCGGAACCCCTCAACTGAAGCTAGCCAGCTAGCTACCAGCTATCAGTCAGCAAACCATTGCTAGCGGTCTTCAGCTAACCGGTCATCAGCTAACCTTTAGCTCGGAAAGCTCTCGCCAGTTCGAACAACGCGACTCTAACCAGAGCATAACGGACCTATTATTTTTTTATCCCCGGATTCCCACCGCAAACGGAACATTTTCAGCTGGATTCTTCACATCTAGCTATCTAGCTAACCGCAACCCCGGATGATTACTCCTGGCTAGCGTTTCCACCCACTTAGCTTGAAGCTAGCCCGGCCAGAGCTCCTGTGCTACCACCAAAGCATACTGGGCTACAATATCCTGGGCTACAATATCCGGACCCACGACCGGTCTATCGATGTCACCGCATGAAGAGGAATAAACAGACTCACCCCATCGCGACGTCCCCTTGCTATCTCCTTGCTTGCTAATTCGGCCTGCTAGCTTGTTTAGCCCCGGTCCGCTAACTGCTACCTTGTTTAGCCCTGGCCTACTAACTGTTAGCTTGTTAGCACAGGCCTGCTAACCGTCTGAATCGCCGCGTCCCAAACACTCACTGGACCCATATTTACTTTCTATCTCTTTTCGATTTTTTTTACCTTCCGGTAATCTGCCTCACCCTATGTGATACGGAAGCGCCATTATTAATTTTTTTTAGAACACACTCAAGAACCTCCAGAAGCTAACCAGCTAACTAGCTACAAGCTATTTAGTCATTGTTAGCCACTGCTAGTGGCTTTTACCTTTTGCACAGCCAGACAGCTTTTTAAAACCTGGATAACACTCGCCAGTCCAGCTTCCCTGCCCCATCCACCGCTGCCCCCCTGGACACTGATCACTTGGCTACATAGCTGATGCATGCCATTATTCACGGTACTCCATTCTGCTTGTTTATGTTTTATCTGTCGGCCCCAGCCGCACTCAGGCTCTGTGTGTAGTTAATCCGACCCTCCCTGCCTAGTCAACGTCATTTTACCTGCTGTTGTTGTGCTAGCTGATTAGCTGTTGTTGTCTCACCTACTGTTTTAGCTAGCTCTCCCAATTCAACACCTGTGATTACTGTATGTCTCTCTCAAATGTCAATATGCCTTGTATACTGTTGTTCAGGTTAGTTATCATTGTTTTAGTTTACAATGGAGCCCCTAGTTCCACTCTTCATACCCCTGATACCTCCTTTGTCCCACCTCCCACACATGCGGTGACCTCCCCCATTACAACCAGCATGTCCAGAGATACAACCTCTCTCATCATCACCCAGTGCCTGGGCTTACCTCCGCTGTACCCGCACCCCACCATACCCCTGTCTGCGCATTATGCCCTGAATATATTCTACCATGCCCAGAAATCTGCTCCCTTTATTCTCTGTCCCCAACGCTCTAGGCGACCAGTTTTGATAGCCTTTAGCCGCACCCTCATACTACTCCTCCTCTGTTCCGCGGGTGATGTGGAGGTAAACCCAGGCCCTGCATGTCCCCAGGCACCCTCATTTGTTGACTTCTGTGATCGAAAAAGCCTTGGTTTCATGCATGTCAACATCAGAAGCCTCCTCCCTAAGTTTGTTTTACTCACTGCTTTAGCACACTCTGCTAACCCTGTCCTTGACGTGTCTGAATCCTGGCTCAGGAAGGCCACCAAAAATTCTGAGATTTCCATACCCAACTATAACATCTTCCGTCAAGATAGAACTGCCAAAGGGGGAGGAGTTGCAGTCTACTGCAGAGATAGCCTGCAAAGTAATGTCATACTTTCCAGGTCCAAACCCAAACAGTTCGAACTACTAATTTTGAAAATTACTCTCTCCAGAAATAAGTCTCTCACTGTTGCCGCCTGCTACCGACCCCCCTCAGCACCCAGCTGTGCCCTGGACACCATTTGTGAATTGATTGCCCCCCATCTAGCTTCAGAGTTTGTTCTGTTAGGTGACCTAAACTGGGATATGCTTAACACCCCGGCAGTCCTACAATCTAAGCTAGATGCCCTCAATCTCACTCAAATCATCAAGGAACCCACCAGGTACAACCCTACATCTGTAAACAAGGGCACCCTCATAGACGTCATCCTGACCAACTGGCCCTCCAAATACACCTCCGCTGTCTTCAACCAGGATCTCAGCGATCACTGCCTCATTGCCTGTATCCGCTACGGAGCCGCAGTCAAACGACCACCCCTCATCACGCTCCCAAAAACACTTCTGTGAGCAGGCCTTTCTAATCGACCTGGCCCGGGTATCCTGGAAGGACATTGACCTCATCCCGTCAGTTGAGGATGCCTGGTCATTCTTTAAAAGTAACTTCCTCCCCATTTTAGATAAGCATGCTCCGTTCAAAAAATGCAGAACTAAGAACAGATATAGCCCTTGGTTCACTCCAGACCTGACTGCCCTCGACCAGCACAAAAACATCCTGTGGCGGACTGCAATAGCATCGAATAGTCCCCGCGATATGCAACTGTTCAGGGAAGTCAGGAACCAATACACGCAGTCAGTCAGGAAAGCTAAGGCCAGCTTCTTCAGGCAGAAGTTTGCATCCTGTAGCTCCAACTCCAAAAAGTTCTGGGACACTGTGAAGTCCATGGAGAACAAGAGCACCTCCTCCCAGCTGCCCACTGCACTGAGGCTAGGTAACACGGTCACCACCGATAAATCCATGATTATCGAAAACTTCAACAAGCATTTCTCAACGGCTGGCCATGCCTTCCGCCTGGCTACTCCAACCTCGGCCAACAGCTCCACCCTCCCCCCCACGCAGCTACTCGCCCAAGCCTCTCCAGGTTCTCCTTTACCCAAATCCAGATAGCAGATGTTCTGAAAGAGCTGCAAAACCTGGACCCGTACAAATCAGCTGGGCTTGACAATCTGGACCCTCTATTTCTGAAACTATCCCCCGCCATTGTCGCAACCCCTATTACCAGCCTGTTCAACCTCTTCATATCGTCTGAGATCCCCAAGGATTGGAAAGCTGCCGCAGTCATCCCCCTCTTCAAAGGGGAGACACCCTGGACCCAAACTGTTACAGACCTATATCCATCCTGCCCTGCCTATCTAAGGTCTTCGAAAGCCAAATCAACAAACAGGTCACTGACCATCTCGAATCCCACCGTACCTTCTCCGCTGTGCAATCTGGTTTCCGAGCCGGTCACGGGTGCACCTCAGCCACGCTCAAGGTACTAAACGATATCATAACCGCCATCGATAAAAGACAGTACAGTGCAGCCGTCTTCATCGACCTTGCCAAGGCTTTCGACTCGGTCAATCACCATATTCTTATCGGCAGACTCAGTAGCCTCGGTTTTTCGAATGACTGCCTTGCCTGGTTCACCAATTACTTTGCAGACAGAGTTCAGTGTGTCAAATCGGAGGGCATGCTGTCCGGTCCTCTGGCAGTCTCTATGGGGGTGCCACAGGGTTCAATCCTCGGGCCGACTCTTTTTTCTGTATATATCAATGATGTTGCTCTTGCTGCGGGCGATTCCCTGATCCACCTCTACGCAGACGACACCATTCTATATACTTCCGGCCCGTCCTTGGACACTGTGCTATCTAACCTCCAAACGAGCTTCAATGCCATGCAACACTCCTTCCGTGGCCTCCAACTGCTCTTAAACGCTAGTAAAACCAAATGCATGCTTTTCAACCGTTCGCTGCCTGCACCCGCACGCCTGACCAGCATCACCACCCTGGATGGTTCCAACCTTGAATATGTGGACATCTTTAAGTACCTAGGTGTCTGGCTAGACTGTAAACTCTCCTTTCAGACTCATATCAAACATCTCCAATCGAAAATCAAATCAAGAGTCGGCTTTCTATTCCGCAACAAAGCCTCCTTCACTCACGCCGCCAAACTTACCCTAGTAAAACTGTCTATCCTACCGATCCTCGACTTCGGCGATGTCATCTACAAAATTGCTTCCAACACTCTACTCAGCAAACTGGATGCAGTTTATCACAGTGCCATCCGTTTTGTCACTAAAGCACCTTATACCACCCACCACTGCGACTTGTATGCTCTAGTCGGCTGGCCCTCGCTACATATTCGTCGCCAGACCCACTGGCTCCAGGTCATCTACAAGTCCATGCTAGGTAAAGCTCCGCCTTATCTCAGTTCACTGGTCACGATGGCAACACCCATCCGTAGCACGCGCTCCAGCAGGTGTATCTCACTGATCATCCCTAAAGCCAACACCTCATTTGGCCGCCTTTCGTTCCAGTTCTCTGCTGCCTGTGACTGGAACGAATTGCAAAAATCGCTGAAGTTGGAGACTTTTATCTCCCTCACCAACTTCAAACATCTGCTATCTGAGCAGCTAACCGATCGCTGCAGCTGTACATAGTCTATCGGCAAATAGCTCACCCATTTTTACCTACCTCATCCCCATACTGTTTTTATTTATTTACTTTTCTGCTCTTTTGCACACCAATATCTCTACCTGTACATGACCATCTGATCATTTATCACAAAATTGTAATTATTCGCCTACCTCATGCCTTTTGCACACAATGTATATAGACTCCCCCCCCTTTTTTTTCCTACTGTGTTATTGACTTGTTAATTGTTTACTCCATGTGTAACTCTGTGTTGTCTGTTCACATTGCTATGCTTTATCTTGGCCAGGTCGCAGTTGCAAATGAGAACTTGTTCTCAACTAGCCTACCTGCTTAAATAAAGGTGAAAAATAAATAAAAATAAAATAAATCAAAATAAAACTCCCCGCAAAAAAAACAATCACGTTTGGCTGTGTTGCAAACATCCTGAGGATTGCATGGAAACCAACTATGACTAGATAAACAATTGTTTACTATGTGTAATTACGTTGAATGCTCCGTCAAAAGTTGATAGAGATGGAATTCACGACACAAACGGTTTACAAAATGTTTCATTTTGGGCTATAAAAATGGATTTTATCAAAGAAAACGGCACTTAATTTGATCACTGGGACCCTCAGTAAGGGAAATAAGATCAAGATATCAGAAAGTAAGTCATAATTTTACCTTCAGATGTGAATGTGTCAAAACTGTCATGGCGGTAAAAAAATTTTTGTTGTTGATCGCTGTTCTCAAACAAAAGCATGGTATTTGTTCTCTGTAATAGCTATTTTAAATCGGAAAACGTAGTTTGATTACCAAGATTCTAATCTTTTGAAGGATGTAAGACACTTGCATTTTCAAGAATGTTTAATGTTACGACGTTGTATTTTTAGTTAGTCACTCTGAAATTTCCTCCGATGTTGATCCCTGTACGTGGATCGAAGCCATATGGAGTGATGGAGAGAACTGAGAGCTAACTGGCAGTACACACTCTGTGTAGATGATGTAAGTGTGGCCAGCACGGCCACTGCGGTGTGGCAGAAATGCCCTGAAGATGGCCAGCCCTGCATTATTAAAACCAATTTGTCTGTCTGTCTGACGCCTGCCTTATGCCTCCGATCTTCAGCTAATTATCGGGCTTAGCTTCTTGCATGGGGGGGTGTGTGTTGTCTCGCTCTTCATTAGGCTCTAATTTAATTTTCCCTAACACACCTTATACAAGGTTGGTGTGTTTGTTTGGCCCAAAGGCTGCAAGGGAGGTCGTGGTGTCATGTTCACCTGTTTGCTCGATAGAGTGAAGCCGTATTCATTGCTGCCATTTTTAACAGACAGTTTTGTCTATTAAGCAGTTAACCACTTATTTCATTAAGTTGTGTTTTATCGGCCCTCAACCAATCATGCTATTTTGTTTGTTTTTTCGCGTTGTTCGTAACTTGTTTTGTACATAATGTTGCTGCTACCGTCTCCTATGACCGAAAAGAGCTTCTAAACATCAGAACTGGGATTGCTCACCTCAAACTGGACGAAGAGTTTTTCTTCAATGAGTTGGACGCGAGGGATATAGTGTTGACACCCGACCAGGCCCCTATCCCCGTGATTCGCTGGAGAAGAAAATGGCGAGTCCGAGGCAAAAGATCAGGTTGCCTTGTGAGGACCAGGTGATGAGTGGCTAATCTGCCCTTGCCCTCTGTTCTGCTAGCTAACGTTCAATCGCTAGAAAATAAATGGGACGAACTGAAAGCACGTATATCCTACCAACAGGACATTAAAAACTGTAATATTTTGCTTCACCGAGTCGTGGATGAACACCAACATTAAGAACATAGAGCTGGCGGGTTATGCACTCTATCTGCAAGACAGAACAGCAGCCTCTGGTAAGACATGGGACGAGGGCCTATGCATTTATCCAAGGAAGTCCCAAAGTTTTGCTCGCTTGAGGTGGAGAATCTCATGATAAGCTGCAGACCTCACTATTTACCTATTTTTTTCCAAAACTGTCTATATACCACCACAGAGCGAGGTTGGAACTTTAACTGCACTAAATGAGTTGTTTTCTCCCATAAACAAACAGGAAAACATTCATCCAGAGGTGGCATTCCTAGTGGCCGATGACTTTAATGCAGGGAAACTTAAATCAGTTTTAACGAATTTCTATCAACGTGTTAAATGGGCAACCAGAGGTAAAAATAAACTCTAGACCACCTCTACTCCACACGTACAAAGCTCTCCCTCGCCCTCCATTTGGCAAATCTGACCATAACTCTATCCTCCTGATTCCTGCTTACAAGCCAAAATTAAAGTGGGCAGGACCAGTGACTCGGGTCTATAAAAAGTGTTCAGATGAAGCAGATGTTAAACTACAGGACTTTTGTGCTAGCACATACTGGAATATGTTCCGATGGCACATCAGTCACTGGCTTTATCAAGTGCATTGAGGACTTCGTCCCCACAGTGACTGTACGTACATGCCCCAACCAGAAGCCATGGAATAAAGGCAACATTCGCACTGAGCTAAAGGATAGAGCTGCCGCTTTCAAGGAGCAGGACTCAAACCGGGAAGCTTATAAGAAATCCCACTATGCCCTCCGACGAACCATCAAACAGGCAAAGCATCAATACAGGACTAAGATCAAATCGAACTACACCGGCTCCGATGCTCGTCAGATGTGGCAGGGCTTGCAAACTATTACAGACTACAAAGGGAAGCACAGCCGAGAGCTGCCCAGTGACACAAGCCTACCAGATGAACTAAATAACTTCTATGCTCGCTTCGAGGCAAGTCACACTGAAACATCCATGAGAGCATCATCCGTTCCAGATGACTGTGATCACGCTCTCAGCAGCCGATGTGAGTAGTGACACAAGCCCAGTGACACAAGCCTACCAGATGAACTAAATAACTTCTATGCTCGCTTCGAGGCAAGTCACACTGAAACATCCATGAGAGCATCATCCGTTCCAGATGACTGTGATCACGCTCTCAGCAGCCGATGTGAGTAAAACAGGCTAACATTCACAAGGCCGCAGGGCCAGACGGATTACCAGGACGTGTACTCCGAGCATGTGCTGACCAACTGGGAGGTGTCTTCGCTAACATTTTCATCCTCTCCCCATCTGAGTCTGTAATATCAACATGTTTCAAGTAGAGGTCAACCGATTATGATATTTCAATGCCGATACCGATTATTGGAGGACAAAAAAGCCGATACCGATTAATCGGCCGATTTTTAAGACTTATTTGTAATAATGACCATTACAACAATACTGAATGAACACTTATTTTAACTTATAATACATCAATAAAATCAATTTAGCCTCAAATAAAAAATGAAACGTGCAATTTGGTTTAAATAATGCAAAAACAAAGTGTTGGAGAAGAAAGTAAAAGTGTAATATGTGCCATGTAAGAAAGCTAACGTTTAAGTTCCTTGCTCAGAACATATGAAAGCTGGTGGTTCCTTTTTAACATGAGTCGTCAATATTCCCAGGTAAGAAGTTTTAGGTTGTAGTTATTATAGGAATTATCGGACTATTTCCCTCTATACCATTTGTGTTTCAAATAGCTTTGACTATTTGATGTTCTTATAGGCACTTTAGTATTGCCAGTGTAACAGTATAGCTTTCGTACCTCTCCTCGCTCCTACCTGGGCTCGAACCAGGAACACAACGACAACCGCCACCCTCGAAGCAGCGTTACCCATGCAGAGCAAGGGGAACAACTACTCAAGACTCAGAGCGGGTGACGTTTGAAACACTATTAGCACGCACCCCGCTAACTAGCTAGCCATTTCACATCACATCGTTACACCAGCCTAATCTCGGGAGTTGATAGGCTTGAAGTCATAAACAGCAGAGCTGCTGGCAAAATGCATGAAAGTGCTGTTTGAATGAATGCTTATGAGCCTGCTGGTACCTACCATCGCTCAGTCAGACTGCTCTATCAAATCATAGACTTAATTATAACATAATAACACACAAATGCGAGCCTTAGGTCCTTAATATGGTCGAATCCGGAAACTATCATCTCAAAAACAAGACGTTTATTCTTTCAGTGAAATACGGAACCTTTCCGTATTTTATCTAATGGGTGGCATCCATCAGTCTAAATATTCCTGTTACGTTGCACAACTTCAATGTTATGTCATAATTACGTAAAATTCTGGCAAATTAGTTCGCAATGAGCCAGGCAGCCCAAACTGTTGCATATACCCTGACTCTGCGTGCAATGAACGCAAGATGGTTAATATTGCCTGCTAACCTGGATTTCGTTTAGCTAAATATGCAGGTTTAAAAATATATACTTCTGTGTATTGATTTTAAGAAAGGCATTGGTGTTTATGGTTAGGTACACATTGGAGCAACGACAGTCCTTTTTTGCGAATGCGCACTGCATCAATTATATGCAATGCAGGACACGCTAGATAAACTAGTAATATCATCAACCATGTGTAGTTATAACTAGTGATTATGATTGATTTAAGTTTAATGCTAGCTAGCAACTTACCGTGGCTTCTTACTGCATTCGCGTAACAGGCGGGCTCCTCGTGAGGCAGGTGGTTAGAGCGTTGGACTAGTTAACCGTAAGGTTGCAAGATTAAATCCCTGAGCTGACAAGGTAAAAATCTGTCATTCACACCCTGAACAAGGCAGTTAACCTACCGTTCCTAGGCCGTCATTGAAAATAAGAATGTGTTCTTAACTGACTTGCCTAGTTAAATAAAGATTAAATAAAGGTGAAAGAATTACAGATTTCCGATTGTTATGAGAACTTAAAATTGGCCCAAATTAATCGGCCATTCCGATTAATCGGCCATTCCGATTAATCGGTCGACTTCTAGTTTCAAGCAGACCAACATAGTCCCTGTGCCCAAGAACACTAAGGTAACCTGCCTAAATGACTACCGAACCGTAGCACTCATGTCTGTAACCATGAAATGCTTTGAAAGGCTGGTCATGGCTCATATCAACACCATTATCCCAGAAACCCTACACCCACTACAATTTGCATACTGCACCAACAGATCCACAGATTATGCCATCTCTATTGCACTCCACACTACTCTTTCCCACCTGGACAAAAGGAACACCTATGTGAGAATGCTATTCATTGACTGCAGCTTAGTGTTCAACACCATAATGCCCTCAAAGCTCATCACTAAGCTAAGGACCCTGGGACTAAACAGCTCCCTCTGGAACTGGATCCTAGACTTCCTGATGGGCCGCCCCCAGGTGGTAAGGGTAGGTAACAACACATCCTCAACACAGGTGCCCCTTGGGTGCGTGCTCAGTCCCCACCTGTACTCCCTGTTCACTCATGACTGCACGGCCAAGCACATTTCCAACACCATCATTAAGTTTGCCGATGACACAACAGCCTGATCACTGACAACGATGAGACAGCCTATAGGGAGGAGGTCAGAGACCTGACCATGTGGTGGAAGGACAACAACCTCTCCCTCAACGTGATTAAGACAAAGGAGATGATTGTGGACTACAGGAAAAAGAGGACCGAGCACACCCCCATTCTCATCGATGGGGCTGTAGTGGAGCAGGTTGAGAGCTTCAAGTTCCTTGGCGTCCACTTCACCAACAAACTAACATGGTCCAAGCACATCAAGACAGTCGTGAAGAGGGCACAATAAAACCTATTCCCCCTCAGGAGACTGAAAAGATTTGGCATGGGTCCTCAGATGGTCATAAGATTTTACAGCTGCACCATCGAGAGCATCCTGATGGGTTGCATCACTGCCTGGTATGGCAACTGCTCAGACTCCGACCGCAAGGCACTACAGAGGGTAGTGCGTACGGCCCAGTACATCACCGGAGTCAAGCTATACCAGGCGGTGTCAGAGGAAGGCCCTAACAATCGTCAGACTCCAGCCACCCTAGTCATAGACTGTTCTCTTTACTACCGCACGGCAAGCGGTACCGGAGCGCCAAGTCTAGGTCCAAGAGGCTTCTAAACAGCTTCTACCCCCAAGCCATAAGACTCCTAAACAGCTTATCAAATGGCTACCCAGACTATTTGCCCCCCACGCTGCTACTACTCTATCTATGCATAGCCACTTTAACAATCCTACCTGCATGTACATAATTATCTCAATTACCTCAACACATTGACTCTGTACCGGTACCCCCTGTATATAGCCCCGCTATTGTTATTCACTGCTGCTCTTTAACGGCTTGTAAGTAAGCATTTCACTGTAAGGTCTACAACTGTTGTATTCGGCTTATGTGACAAATACAATTTGATTTGAAGGAAGGCTTTTCATCAGCCCCTGGAGATGGCATTACTGTTCCTTTTGTCTGAGACTCATTTGTCATAACTTCTCTCCTTTTGTATTTTTGACGAGTTCTTCAGGAGCCTGTGCTGCTGTGTTTATGCATGCGCTCATGCAGGCCATCTGTAGTCGATGATGTGAGAATGTTTTCATTAAGCTGTAATTTTTTACGTCTTAATTTGAGTTTATTTTGGGGCGAGCTAGTGCCGCTCCCTGCGGGGCCCTGGCTCATTAGCATCTAATGGTATAAATAATATAAATGATATGTGCCATTTAGCAGACGCTTACACATGCATGCATACATTTTACGTATGGGTGATCCCGGGAATCGAACCCACTATCCTGGCGCCATGCTCTACCAACTGAGCTACAGAGGACCCCATCTCAAAATAACTGTTGAGAAGTTGGATGGCTTAATGGAGTCATTGTTGTCATCCTAAAAAAAAACATATATTTGAATAGCCCTACCCTGGAGAGCAGAAGGCCCATTTCCTGCTGTTCTGCTAATGGGAGCAGCTCAGGGGAGAGGGAGACTTCAATCAGGGCACCAGCCGAATGGTTAAAGCAGCCCGCTGGTGATCCGAAGGATGTTGGCTTCACTGTTCACTCTTTAATGGGGAGCAGCTGTCCTAACCCTACAGCAAAGTACTTTGCCTCAATTGCCCCAGTTTTAAAAATATATATATATATATTTTTTTTTAGCTCTCTTCGTAATGAGTTTGTGATTGGAAACTCTTTTCTTTTTTTATTGTGCTAAAGAGAATAAGTCGCCCTGGATGAAGAGAGGCAGATCTCTTCTAAACAAATTAATTATATAATGCACTAGAACACAGATATCTTCCCACTCCTCTGCTCAGAGTTTGGGCTCATGAATATTTCATTGACACATTTTTTCTCTTAGCTGGAAATAATATTTAGAAAATGAACAAACAACAGGGATTTGAGTATCTCAACTGGTTTGAACTCGGAGCGGAGCGCCACAACTTTGTTCTTTTGCGGCTTCAGAGGTTCAGAATTGTGCAACTCACCATACGTCCTCAGACTTGTTAGTCGTTTGTGAGACTGTGAGAGTTTGGGAATGTGTGAATAAAAGAACAGTTTTGGCTGACTGAAAGGTAACGGGACCGGGACGTCTTCAGGTTCTTTGAGCTAACTAGCTCTGTGAGGTATTTTTACCCTTCATCACACACTGTTCCTATGCAAACGTTTGTCACTCCATTCCTGTTAGAAACGCTACTTATCACTTATAAGGCTGGTTTCTATGATTTATTGTACGCCTGTGTGTAGTCAGTGCTCATCTGTAAAATCTCTTATCATATCCCCACTACCCGTTTACTCCCAGTGTATTTCCCTCAGTACATGGGTCATCCAAATCCCAGAATAGGGAGCCTTTCATACTCTCCCAAGCCCATCATCCTTACAGACATAACTTTTAATGGTGGCCACACAAAAAAATCCTTAGCAAATCATAGCAGCATGCCCAGGGAGAGGGGAGTGTGATGAAGTTCAGAAGGACACTTGATTATTTTGCTGGAGGAATACATTCTGGGCCCCACTGCAGTCTTTGGTGTGCTGCCAAGCGTCTGGGAATGAATCCACCACCTCAGACAGATCCTCCCTGGGCCATATTGCCTCCACTGTAATTGGAAGCTAATTGAATTTTAAAAAGTGCATTAGGAGAACATGGCTGTGGGACCAGAGATTGTCTCTGCTACTGATCATGTGTCCCCAAATGTACTATACTGTCCCTGTCTCTCCCATTCCCAGATGTCTCCAGACCACAGCAGTTAAAATCAAAACACTCAGTTACTTCACACTGTAACTCATTGGATGGAACTACTTCATTTGTTTGTGTTAGTTTATGCTTCATGGTCATGAAGTTGGTAACTTCTTAAGTTACTGGGTAAGAGTGTTTACTGATTTTGGCACTTGACCTTCTTGCTATTTGTTACATAAGGAAAACAGTCATCCCCACACATTGCAAGTTGCTTCTGTGTACACTGTGTGTTGTAAATCTGTTTTGAAAAGGGTATGTTGGTTTAAATTCACAACATGAGTGCATTTGGCATATTGGCATATCAAGGTTGTGTAGATAAAGCTGCACATGACTCAGGTCCTTTTATAGACTTGACATTACCAACCTTTTGATATGCTGAAAGACACCTCTAAAACCATATCGGCTTCATTAGCCATATTAATCATTGTGAATGTTTTGCCGTTTTGAGCCCCACATAATTGCTGCTGCTTGCGTGACTTGCTTCTCTCATGTTGTTGTGTTCATTCAATTAGCTGTTTGGGGAAATGTGACATGTTCCCCCAAGCAGAAAAATTATATTTGAGGCGCTTGGTAGTAAACGCCTCATCTGTACCGTAAAATTATTAATGTAGATGAAGTCACAGCCCCAATCATATTCCCTGTCCCACATTTAATAAAGTCTAATGTTTTTGCCGAGCAGGGTGCCGCTCATTCCACGGATTAATCACCTTCCCGCTCATTCCACAGATTAATTTCCTTCCCAATTTGAGTAAACCAGATGAGTCTTCGGGATAATTTATGCATTTATTAGCCATTCAAAATTTGACCCCGTAACCTTTTCCCTTAGTCACTCCACAATGAAAATGTTCGTTGTCTAATCACAGGATGTCTGGGGGAGCATGAAGTAAAGTTTGTCAGTGTGCTTCAGTCAGAATTAGCCAAAATCAATCTCATAATGGTTGATTCATAACCTGTGATTTATTGACGGTGCATATGAGGGGACCTGCCCTCATCTTCCCTCATAGTCCTTGTTCCAATGTCAAACTAGAGCTCAATTTAGAATATTCTAACAGCCTAGTACGTTGCTAAACCAAATGCAAATGTAATTGAGTATTGACTTCAAACGTTGTTGCTGTGCCCACCATATGGTGTTTTTCTTTCTCCCGGACTTTTATCTGTTGTTGTTCTACCACCGCCCAGGTGTTTCACTGGCTGATCGTGGGGGTTGTGTAACAGATGGGAACTTGAGGACTTTGGTGATTCTGATATTTGATACTGCGATCCATGGAGATGGTTTTTAATTTGGTCAGTGCAGGTTCCCTAAAGAGCTAACAGCAGACAGTCTCACCACCCACAACACATCCTGCCAAAAAGAGAGTGGGGGAGGTTGGATAAAGATGGAAAGCTGGAGAAAGTGAGAGTGAAAGATTGAGAAATGGAGTGAGAGGTAAAGAAATGAGAGAGCGACAGATTGAGAAACCTGGCCCAGCTGTCACTTTGGATCAAGTCTACCCTTCCAGAGCACTGGGCAGCCAAAAAGACAAGCCCCGGACCACTGAGAAATCAGACCGAGAGGTTTAAGCACACTTTGTGATCCACTTTTAGTAGCCCAGCAACCGTTTTAGAAAAAGTTTTGAAAGGGTCATTGCTTTTCCCCCGATCTTTGGAATCCAATTTGTGGCTGCCAGGAAGGGGAGGCCAGTGACGGACTCCCATTTGTAATGCGTGTCCCTTGTTGCCTAGTGTCTGGGGGGGAGCAGCCCAGGTGATATATTTTTTTTATATACCCAGTAATTTTGTGGAAGAGCCTCCTTTTTGATCCACAGGGTCCCAATATGAAATGATTCTGTTTGGCTGGTCCATTTATCAGGCAACGTTGGAAATGGTCCCTCCGGCATTGCCTTCCCATCCTCTGCAATTCATTACATTGTATTACTTTTATAGTAGATATGATTCTGGGGCCCTTCTTCCAATTCCAGCCCTGACGGCCGACACAAATGCGTAATGTGATGCATTATCATTTTTCTCTACTGCCGCCGCTACCACCGCGTTTGAATGAATCTTACTTTAGTGCTGACAGTTAAAATGCTGTTCACCTGATTGCGGAGAGTTTGGTGGTGGGCGATGGATGTCTCTCTCATTCCCTCCTTTGTTAAGCTCAACCATTGTGTCCTCCCATAAAAGGTTGTCTGTTAAAGGGGCCTCGTGCTTTGTGCTAATATTGTACAGGGCCCAGGGTAAGGCCATTTTAATGAAAGGAGGAGTGTTCTGTGTGCACAGTGAGTGGTTACAGTTCTATTCACAGTCAACTGGACCTGGGCAAACCCTTTATATCAGAAGCCTCTGAACTTAAAAATCTATAAACTACCATTATATGGACACTTTACCAAATAAAATGACTCAAGATCCCTCCCGGTTAAGATAGTTTTTTCGCAAAACAACTTCTAAATGCAATGAACCTGCCATACATCCAGTTTTCCAATAACTAATAAAGGGTATAGATAAAAATGTGGTATGTACTCATGTAAAACACAACTCCAGCTTTCACCCTATAAGTTTCACTGTGGTGTCAGAAGGAATAACTCAGTAACGTGTCTGGGCACTGCTGAGAGAAGGATGGTGAAAGAGAGGGAAATGAGGGAGAGGGAACACTGGAGAGTGGGAGAATCTGACTGATTTAATTACTGGCCTGCTGGAGTATAACGAAGACAGGATATGGGGCTCTCCTCTGTGGCTGGAAGAGGGGGGTAGGGGCAGGAGATTTTATGGAAATTTGCCTGCAATCGCCTTAATCCATTATTTGAGGGCCTTAATGTGAATTTGATGTCATCCGTGTCGAGTTCATTCGGTTGCACATATAGATGTTGATTATGTCTCCACCCGGCACAGCCAGAAGAGGACTGGCCACCCCTCAGAGCCTGGTTCCTCTCAAGGCTTTTTCCTAGGTTCTTGCCTTTTCTAGTTAGTTTTTACTAGCCACCGTTCTTCTACATCTGAATTGCTTGCTCTTTGGGGTTTTAGGCTGGGTTTCTGTTTAAGCACTTTGACATCTGCTATGTAAAAGGGTTTTATAAATACATTTGATTTGATTGTCTTTGTTACACACACTGACCT